>NC_142800.1:68608333-68776666 GCF_049724085.1 Artemia sp. Qi Xiang Cuo
ATTTTAAGGGAACCTTAATAGGGATATTCCCTTGAAAGGCAATATCAGCATGCAGGTTTTCAAAAGGGTGTTTCGGCAATATATAAGAAACCACCTTAGGTATTAAACTGAAACTCTCTGGGCTACTGCTACTACTACTACTGCTCCTACTAATGCTAAAACTACTACTACTACTATTACTAGTAGTACTACTACTATAGTAGTACTACTACTACTGCTAATACTACTAACACTACGACTACCTCTACTGCCGCTACTATTCCTACTACTACTACCACTACTACTAGTGCCACTATTACTACTTATACTACTACTACTACTTCAACTAGCCCTATTATTCCTCCTACTACTACTACTACTATTATTACTACTACTACTACTGTTACTACTACTATTAATACTACTACTACTACTTCTAATGCTAATACTACCACTGCTACCACTAGTACTACTACTGCTACTACTAATGCTACAACTACAACTACTACTACTACTGCTACTACTACTTCTATTACGATCTTTTAATTAAATCAAAAAAGCATACCCAGGTTTTCCAAAATGCAATATTTCAAGAACAGAATAGGGTGATAAATTAAAAAATTCACAGAAAATTGATAATGATGTTAAACTAAATCAAAAGGCACTATATGAGTCCAGATTGTGAAATCAAGCAAGAGCTGAGGGTATTACGTAGGAACTTTCAGACCAAGTTACCTGGGATGTGGAGCAATCAGGGCACTTCGTATCGACGAAGTGTTCGTAGAAACTTCGAAAAGGGCTCATTCAATTAGAAACTGAAGTGGCTTGTGCCCTTTTTAGGAGTCAAAAGCGATTGGAAGGCAACTAACACCCCTTCCACGCCCATCATTTCCCGAAATACATCCAATCAAATTTCTGAGATCTCCATTTTGTTCAGCATGGTTGATTTCCTGATAGAAATTATGTTTTTGAGGAGGACAATACCCCACAGCCCTCAGGGAAAGGGTTATAAGTTATGCCATGGGGGCATATAAGGTTTCTTATAGAAAGCGTTGTCGGAGAAACTTCAAAAAAGGCTCATTCGATTGGAAATTCAAAGGGCTAGTGTCCTTTTTAATGTTCGAAAGTGATTGGAGGGCAACTAACACCCCTCTCACGCCCACCTTTTTCCCCAAACACTTCCAATCAAAATTTTAAGATAGCCCTTTTGTTCAACCTAGTTGAAAGTTCCGGAAATTAGGTCTTTGGGGATGACAACCCCCCCCCCCACAATCCTCAGGGTAAGGGTTGTAAGTTATGCCCTGGGGGCATATAAGGAGTTTAGACCTTGAAGGAGTTTTTATTGTTTTTTATCTTTAGTTTTCCCCATGTTTAAAAGACTCAGAAATAACACCATTTTTTAAACTTTTTTTAGGCCCTTCTTTTAACTAATTTTTTCAACATAATCAAAGCTTGTCAGACACATTAAAAGGCCTTTTTTTGTTCTTTTTTTAGCCCACTATAGACATTTCCCCCCATTTTCGGGCTTTGAGGGGGTTTTTTAAGCTAATAAGAGCCTACTCGTTTTATATTTATGGATTTTCGCTGGAATATTAAAGTTTTCCCCTAGTTGCGAGGGACTTAGAAATAAGGATGTTTATCCCCATTTCTAGAAACTACTCGAGAAATTTTGGGGTCATCTCTGCCTTCCCATCGTAAAACTCTTCAACTTTTCCACATTCATTTTACATTTCTGATTAAGCATTAAAGACAGAATTAATGTTGCGTGAGAGGGGGAAGACCTTGGGGAGCATTCATCTTATAGCTAATTTTTTTTCAGGCCGAAATTGAACGACTCAAGGCGCAATTCATCGGAGCAAGACCAGCAATTCATTGGAGCATGTTACCCCATCATAATGCAATGATAAATTTCAATGAGTAGTGGAGTGACTACTGTTCCAAGAGAGCATACTAGTCATAACCGTTCTCTCTTTTTCATAGGGCAATAGCTTTCAGTGAGATAATATGTTCTTATTATTTTCTAGGTTCAGACAATGACATCGCAGGAGAAAATATTGCTGCCGCCAACTCAATTCCACGATAATATACAGGAAATGGGAACACGAGGGGGGTTTAGTGAAGGGGCGAGTCCGGCTAGTTTTGTGCGGGATCTCGGCCTCAGCAATGACTTTTTGGAAAATTTATTAGATCAGTTACCATCGAGCGAGGTCGAGACAACCCCTCACAGTGATATGGAACAAAGTGGAGCTGGCTCGCCCCCGGTGTTACCACAGTTGTATTTAGCAGATACCGCTTTCTGCAATATTTACGTCTATAGGGCCGATGTTTGTGGCCAGCTCAATTTCCTGTCATGTGATAGTATTCAAACGGACCCTATAGAAACCGCTGACTTCTACGTCAGAATGATTCGGGCCCTTCTCGAAAAACATTTACGGGAGCGATGATTTTAATAGTTTCACCCTACTCAAACAGCACTTTCCAGATGAGGAACTGTATGATTTATAAAAGTGTAAGGGTATATATCCGTACGAGTACTACAGCTCCGCCTCGAAGCTAAGTGAGGAAAAATCACCGCCCATCTGAGAGTTATATGATTCAATTCATGATCGTCAATGCACCACTGCCTATTATGAATTTGCCAAGAGGGTTTGGGCTAAGGGAGGGTGTTAAATGGCTGGGATTATTGTAAAATGTACCTGGTAAGATAAGAATTGACGTTGTTGGATATTGTCTGTAAAAAACGGACAAAATTCATGAAGAATTCGGATTGGATTTGGGGTATTATATCCACTCCTCATTTGGTGATGGATTTAATTCTTAAAATCATGGAATCTAACTTCGGTGCGATTATCAAAGTGTACTAGCACTTATTTGCAGAAAGATCCATGAGAAAAGGGCGCGTTTTCCACAGAGATCATCTCTTGCAAGCCAACGTAACTGAATAATACCTTGATAAATAGTAGAACGCTGTTTTCTTGGATATGAAATACCTCTGCCCGTCAGCAATGGTCTCACTTTTATTTGCCGTGTGGGAATTGCCAATGGCTTGACAATGCTTTTGCTCCAGATATCCCCAATATTCAAACTGTTGAGGTAAATGGACCACAAGGATGGTTTTTCGAAATTGACGGTGAAATTCCTCTGGAACTTCATGACTCGGTAAAAGACTTTGTTTTCCCCTGCATCAATAGACCGGTGCATAGGGACTCTCGGAGTCCCTAAAATTTATCATTAGTAGAGAATAAAGGCATGCATTGGAAACCTTCAAAACAAAAGCTTTTGCGTTGGATGCCTTCCAACGGTTTCAATGTCATAAGGATTCATAGAGCCCTCCAATTTGACCTAAAACCTTATAGGAAGACGTTTATTGAGACCTTTGTCCACAAAAGGTCTCAAGCAAAAACAAAGGTCGCAAAAGAGATCTTTAAATTCATTTTAAATTTGCCTTTTGTAAGATGTGCTAGAGTGTGCGTAATAGTAGTCGTTGTGACGTTGTGACCAACCCAAAAGAATGTGCCCGAATCATTGAGGATCCAAACATCCCATCATTCACGATCATAGACTCCAATATGGTCCTCTTACAAAGGAAAAAATGAAACGTAATTTTGAATAAAAACATTGCCGCTGGCAGTGCCATTTTAGAAATTTAATAAAAAATAATGTTGGAGTTTTATAACAATGTTTGTAAGCACAAGTGGCCGAGGGAGGGACAAATTCAAGTTTTTTATGGGGATATGGATCTTTTATTTTTAAAAGTTAAAACAGATAATTTATTGGAAGGTTTGGAAAATAAAGAGCACATTAGCACTCAGATGGATTACACAAACTGGGAAGAGTCCCGCTATCTTGATATGGTGAAACGCCAGGCCCCAAATCAATTATTAAAATTAAAATCAGAAACGGGGAGTGACTTGGTATTGCATGGTGTATTTCTCGGTCTGAAGGTGTACTGTCTAGAAACGCACAATGAGACTACCAAAAAAGTCTGTAAGGGGGTGCCTGCATACTTTGTAAAGGAAAATTTCCACATGGGTGCTTATAGGAATTGTATAGATTAAAATTTAGTTCCAAGAGTGAGTTTCAAATTCATTCGCTCTTTAAAATATAAAAACTATACAGTTCGAGTTGAAAAAATGTCATGTTCACCATATTGGACAAAGTCTATGTACTCGAGGGTGGTGTGAGAGTACTACAACATGACAATTATCTTACTTCAGATCGAATTGAATGTGTTGATTATAGAAAGAAACTCGGTCTGGAGAAACCTCTATAGTTGTGGGAGGGGGGGGGGCGTTTTCACCGACAACAGCTCAACACTGCCTTTTTTTATGTTTATATTTATTTCGTCACAAGTTCGCCACTGCCCTTTTTTTGTCCTAGTCATTTAAATTTATTAAGTTTTCATTGTGGAAAGCGGTAATTTTCAAGTGTTTATTTTGTGTAAAGTTTTATTTTTAAGTGCCTATTACTAGTCCACCATAGAACCTTTCGGCGATCACAGGTACCATCCACTGGACGCTATGTGTGCCGTCCCGGCCGCTGTTATCGCTGGCCACCTGATCGTCGTGTTTTTTAAAATGTTTATGTTGTAAATGTATTTTATGTTGTTATATATATTTTTATGTGAATTAAAGAATCCGTGTATTCTATTTCCTCTTGAATATTTATTCAAAAGATTGAGGTCAGGATAAATTAGTTGCATTTTGACACTGAAAGAGTATGTATCAATTTAAAACACCCTTTAGGTCGTTTCTTCGCGGGCCGTCCATGTCTGGCAAATTCGACACTTTTAACAAAAATCATTCAAAACCGTGATAAAATGTTTTTAGAGAACCCAAAAAATATCTATTATTGCTAAAGTATATGGTGAGAATCATATGATAAAATAAAGAAGAATGATCCAAGCATAAAATATGTACAAGGACTTGACGTGTTTAATACTATCGCACCAAACTCATGGTGGATTATTGACAATTTAGCTGAATCTATTGAAGAATGGTCGCGGGAAATGTTACAACTGTTTACTGTCCGGTCCCATCACGAAGAAAGTCCTGTAACTATTGTTCTACACAATCTTTTTCATCAGAGTAAATGTATGAGAACACTGGCATTGAACTTTACCTACTGTATTATCTACAGAATTGTTCGCAATTCTAGTTCTCTTATAACTCAAAACAAACAAATTTACCCCGTTGAACCCAAATTTTTACTTGCCGCACACACTCAAGCAACAGATTAACCTTATGGTTACGTTTTATATGACCTGAAGCAAAACATACCTGAAGAGTTGCGTGTAGTCACTGATGTTTTGATAATGAAATTACTCTATATCTACCTGTGAATAGTAAAAAGGTCATTAGTCGGAATCATGACATTGAAGAAGCTACATGAAAACCGACATTTATTTTCCGTGCTAGCCAATTCAAAACCCCGACTTAGGAAAGCAATTCTCAAGCATGGTGTTGACAAGAAATTTATTAATTTCTTGTAGGAACTTCGTTTATATTTAACGGAGGGTAATGTTCAACTATCAGATCGTGTTAAGCAACCGACAAGGCAACATCAATCACTTCTACGTACTCTAACTCCAATAAGAAAGCAAATTGTAAAATAAGAAAACCTCCTGTTTTAGCGGGTGGTAATTTCTTTTCCGTGTTACTACCGATAATCACCGGACTTGTAAAGACTATTCTCTAGAAAAAACTAAACCCTATAAATTGACACCAATTGAACTTTCTCTTTGAACCAAAGAGCACTTATAAGATAATATTGATAAATTTCATAACAATGAAACAATTGCCGATGATGAAAAACTAATTTTGCTTCAAAATTCCCATCGTCGTGTCAACAAACATAAACCTTATCGTGAAAAACCAATTAGAGTCAATGTCATTGATCAACCTTCTCAAAACAGTGAAACACCGAAAAACACCGAAGATTTAATAACAAGTGTTGTAGACTTGATGCCTCAATCCTATTGTGAACAAAGTAAAAGACTCTTGACTTGTCTCGCTGAAAATGAACAAATTGATGAGAAAAAGAATGAAGTTTTAATCCAGGGCAAGCCTTACAATTTAATTGATTTATTATCGGATCTGATTGCAAATCGTAAAAGAGTCAAATCCTTTGATGGGTATTTATATGATTTTTTAAAGTCGTCACATTTTCCCAAAAGTCTTATCGGTGATAAACAAATTCTAAAGAAACTTAGAGAACATAGTCCATTAAAGGTAGAAGATGATTTTAAATCTTTCTTGGAAAGCACAAATTCTAGTAATTTGAAATTGATAACTAGACAAAAGCGAAAACATATTGATTCGACTACTAGAATTCGCAAGAATAGTGGACAGTTAATGTGAATGTAGATCAAGACTCGAAAGCCGTTTGCGAAAATATTGAAGAACCAAGAATCGGAAGTTCTCCAACTACACTTACACTGGTTACCGGAATTAAAAAAAAGCTAGCAAAAAAGTATTTGCAAAAGGAATCCAGTTATACTCTTCATCGAAATTATAGAGTTTATGGTAATCACAATAAAAAAAACTAAAGCCTTTTATCCTCCGTATATATTACAAGCAGATCTTTTGACTCTAGAAAGGATTGAAAGACGTCATAATAAACCCTACAAGTACATTTTACTCGCAATAAGTGTGTTTAGGCGGTATGCATATGCAATTTCATTGTGCACAAAGAGAAGTAATAAAGTTGCCAATGCCCTTGAATCTATCTATGAACAAGATTCATATAAAATAATTCAAACAGACTGTGGAAGTGAATTTGTTAATCCTCGTGTATACAAAATTTATTAAAATATAATACAATACTCTATCATAATCACAGTTCTATAAAGGCTGGATTGGCTGAACGTTTAATACGAACTATTCAAGTTTTAATTTTGAGATATTGTACATTGAAAAATACGGCTGCATTTATTCATGATTTAGATAAAATTATGATGATTTATAATCAACGTCCTCATCGATCCATGTTCAATACTAGCCCTCAAGAAGTCCATTATAGTTGGAATATACATCTCATTAAACAATATTCTAATGAAAAGGCAGGAAAGAAAAAAATTAATGTTGGTGATACTGTTCAAATCAATCGTACAAGAAATATTTTTGAAAAAAAAAATTATTTGTGGTCCACTGAACTTTTTAAAGTATCGAAAATCCTAGATACTAAACCTATAACATATCGTCTTCGTGATATGAAAGATGAAGAGATTCTTGGCGGATTTTATGATTATGAATTACAAAAATTTGGAAATAGTGGAATGTATCAAATTGAAAAGGTATTAAAGACTCGTAAACATAAGGGCAAGAAACAGTTGCTTGTTCGCTGGCTAGAATACAACTCTGATTTTGATGCGTGGATACCTGCTGAAGACGTTGAAAATGTCTGAAGTTTTTCATGTGACATTCATGTCCAATGTTTCTGATCCTCTTTATGACAACTTGAATAAAACGAGCAATTTTTGGACAAAACATTCACCGGCCATTAAATTTGATGGAAGGTGTTAAGTGGCTCTTGTAGATTGAATTCTCTAAAATACAAATGATATCCTAAGAAAGGATCGTACTTACGATATAAAAATTAGACCCCATGATTGGGAAATTGTTGACAATCAATATTTGATTGAAAATATGAATTCATTTGAATACCCCTTTGCCACATTATCATATAAGAAGTTTAGGAGTATGAACAAATTGTTTCGTGCAATCAACAAAAAAAAATTCCACCCGTAAAAATGGTGCCTTTCAATTAAATTATTCAAAGGAAGAGGGGAAATTTTAAATTACTTCGCCTATCGACAATGAAAAGGTAACTCCCAATTATGACACAAAAAATGCTCTTAATTTTAAACATGACTGAATGTATGGCAAAAGTGCAGGAATTACTAGTTGTTTGACTTGTATTACTTTCGTAGAGTATATAACCACATTTTTCTTGAACGATTGTATATTCGTATATGTATCCTTTGTCGAGAGATCAAGAGTTAGCAATAACAATGCCCACCTTCTACGTGTTCTTGAACGAAGAACCTCTAATAACCATATTCATCACTAAAATATAAAGGACCTTCAATACGTTCTAGTCAATACTTCGAATTTGGAGCTCTATCAGTTAACATTAAGAAGTGAATTGGGTGATCCTCCAGCAATAACAAAAAGGTTTGGCTGTGATTACATGTCATTGTCGACCCATTCAGTGAGATTGCTAATATAATCCAGTTTGCATGTCCTGATACTGATTGTTCTGTTGCTACTCTTTGACCACGGTAGTTGGGATATGGAATGGACTATTATAGGGGTTGTTCGTCAATGTCCGGGTACGTTCTCGGCAGTTGGTTTTCTAAATTTTTTCGCTCTGCACTACCCTTGGCTAGAAAATATATTGCACTGGTTACAGCGGATTTTGCGTGGATTTTGCTCTACATTACATGATTGGGGCTCTGGGAAAGATATTCAAGAAAGTGTTTCGCAAAATCTCAGGTCGAGTACGTTATCCCTCGGTGAGTGATCGAAACAGAGGCAAAAAGGTTTAAAAAGGAGGAGAAAGACCCCATCACTCATCAGTCTCAAGTCAGCCGGCAAGTGCAAAGCATCAAAGAAATTAAAAAGATCCAAAAAAGGTATCTTTGTAAAACTTGGATACTATGAGTAATTTTACCCGCAACAACCGCTCTTTGATAAAGTCCATTTTGAAATTTATTCTAATGAAGACTACTTTATCGATTTGTATTCGACATTTATAGATTTAAATGTCATTGTTAATAAATTAAACAATGAAAAACTAAGTGCTGCCGAGGGGTTATCCTACGAAAATTGTATACTACATAATTTATTTCGATAAACA
Source organism: Artemia sp. Qi Xiang Cuo (assembly GCF_049724085.1). NCBI lineage: Eukaryota > Metazoa > Arthropoda > Branchiopoda > Anostraca > Artemiidae > Artemia > Artemia sp. Qi Xiang Cuo. The sequence continues at coordinate 68,617,172 of NC_142800.1, forward strand.
AGCGTCTACATAAATGGAACATTGGTGAGCACGAGCAACAATATTTCAATTGATGTAAGTTATATACAATTTATGTTGATTACACCAATGTCCTATAAGCAGTTGAGAGGTATGACTATTGGATATGAATATAAAACAAATACTAATACTACCAAGATTCTTAGAGAGGCGACAACTAAAGATTTACATTTAGTTGGGAACCTAAATCTAACTAAATCGCCGTTCAACTATATTATGCAAAAAAGTACTGGACGCTTCACCCGATGTAAAAGTCTCTCTCACGTCGGCAGTACTTCATATACGAAAACAACAAGTTATGAGCTCTGTGGCCTTGGCAATTGAAAAACTAATAAGCTCTGGAAATATTATCAAATTGCTCGTGCCTCATACAATCAGGAATCAACGTCTTATTGCTACAGGTACGCGTATCTATACCGATTCGTCATTTATCAATGGTGAAATTCCTTCAAAATGGCGTTGCCTTTTGTAATTTTCTTGAGCAGGGTGGAAAATCAATTATTCAAAATCAGAAGCGGGTACAAGATCTATTGACGAAAAGCTCTGGTTTTCATGCCCTATTATATTTTATTTTTCGATTTCATGGACTTACCTACATGGAATTCCTCAAGATTAATGGCGTCAATACTCGATTGAACGACTTTCGAGTTCAAAACTTGAAAATTTTGTTAAAAAATTTTTTATACAAAACACTTTGTCCTTTAGATTTCTTCTTGTACGTATAGGTAATCATCCGAAACGATAAGTGGTGGTAGCTCGTCAGGATTCAACTTGTATTCGTCTTAACGTGCAAAGTCAGTGTCATATTTTCAACAATATAGGGTAACTTCATATTTATTAAACCTCTTTGTAAAGTCAATAATACTGCTCTAATTCATATGATAAAATTCACGTGCTTCAATTTGCTTATTTGAAGCATTGTCACATACAAAATTCTCATATGAAGAATAACTTTCTGTAACAGTCAAATAAAAGTCTGTTGGTTTATAATCAAAGTAGCCTGTATCTTCACAGTGATGTTGTAAAAACCAGACTCTTTTACTATTATAACAGTTGAAGCATAGACCAGGATCTTCTTCCCAAAATAATTTAATGCCGTGACCATACCAGTCCCTTAAAAAAAAAACTGAACTCACGTTTAGGGTTTTTCGTGATGAGGCCAGGACAAGTATTTTCACATTGATCACATTTATCAGAGTGACAATTGGAGCATAAGAATCCTCTATTACGAGAGTCACAAATCTCTTCATGACAAGAATAACAGTCTTTAATTTCCACACCATATCTTCTGTGCAATTTACATGGATTGCATAATTTACACTTTTCATTATAGTCATCAACAAAAGTACAATTCTCACAGGATGACCAGCTGTTCAAAGTATAAAAGCATAATGGACGTGTGTAAAACATTTTCCGATGTTGACTGGTCCACTTCCAGAACCAAACTAACTCTCACTCAATAAAAATGTCTCCTAGGAGCGTCACAAAATGGCCATCTATGTAGCGGTTAGGAGCAAAACCACAAAATCATTTTGTCTCAATCAATATATCTATAGATAAAGCTTTGGGGCCACGACGATAAAGCTTCATACAATAGTCCAAATATGGAGAATCGGTTCTCATTATATCGTTAAGTATTTCTAGAGAAAATATTTTTCTTTGAAGAGATAAATCCAGAAAGTCATCATCGAAAACTAACCATTTTTCCAATTCTACTAGATTACGCATGATTTTCAGTTTCTCAAATTTATCCATTTTAACACTCTCACTGTCAAATACAGACTGTTTTCTATAAATTTTTCTCTTCAATATATTTCGCTAGCGCATTTAATCCATCTTATAGTCTCTGTATATGCGCTATATTCACCTTAGCAGTGAAGCACAATTGTTCTTGCGACTTGAATTCGCTGTATGTTATAACCTATCCATTATACATTGTGTCCCATTCTAGGGTTAGTCGAGAACCCTTTGTAATTTCTACCACCACCTTAGGCACTCTAGGTCCCCTTTCATCAAAACTTTCAATATTCAATCATAGGCAGCACGCTAGTGCTGCCTAAGTAAATAAGGATGTGGGCAAAATGTGTTTTTTTTTCTTCAGGCGGGCAATTCGTATCGAAGGAGTTGTCGTAGAAACTTTGAAAAGGGCTCACTCGATTAGAATTTGAACTTTACTGAAAAAATTCAAATGAATATGCATTTTCACTTTAATATACATTTTCTGATATTTAGTAATCCAAATGTTAATATTATAGGATTTGATAAGGTTATAAAAGTAAAAACAGTTATATTTTTTTCATTAAAGTGCAAATTTTGTTCTGGCCTTGGGAAGGCATAGTGATTTTGTGCCCAACATTATGTTAATTTCTGCTCGTTTTGAATTTGAATCGGTTATTTATTGTAATTTCTGTTCGTTTTGGGTTTCATCTATTTATCGATGCTGATTTTTGGTAGTTTCACGCTTGGCAGATTATTTAATTTTATTTTTGCTCATTTTTTGTTTAATGGAGTTCTTTACTTTTCTTTGAAAAGCTTATTTTGTGGAACAAGTTTTTTTTAATTAATAATATATAAGCATCCATGTTGACTGTCCCACTTCCAGAAAGAAACTGATCCTCGACCAATAGTTTCAACCACCTGGGAACGTGTCTAGACATGATTTTGCCTAGAAACACAATTTCACCTAGTAACAGGGAAAAGGGTATGTCCTTGAAATCTTGGCTAGACATGCAGAATCTTGCCTGGACATGCCTAATCTTGCCTGGGAGGGAATTTTGCCTAGAAACAGGTGCAAGGAGCTCTAATCAGAATTCCCTATTATATGGACCACATTCCAAGTAGTTGAAACACTTGGGAATTCCGCCAAAAACTGTGACACCTGGTCGTGGAAAATCTTGCCTGGGCGGTAATTCCGCCTAAAATTGCGACACCTGGTCGCCAAAAGAGGAAATCACCGTTAAACATTCTTCTTGAACCTCTGGAAGAAAAAGTAGTCCATATATTTTTTGTAGAACCTGGAACCCCCTAATACTTAGGTCTTTGAGGATGATAACTCCCCCCCCACCATCAGGGCAAGGGTTTTAAGTTGTACCCTGGGCGCATATAAGGTTTTTATTAAAAGTGTTGTCGTAGAAACTTCAAAAGGGCTCATTTGATTGGAAATTGAAAGGGCTTGGGCCATTTTAAGAGTTGAAAGGGATTGGAGAGCCACTAACCTCACGCCCAACATTTCCCCAAACACATCCAATCATAATTTTTAGATAGCCATTTTATTTTACTTAGTTGAAAGTTCTGGAAATTAGGTATTAGAGGATGACAACCACCCTAACAGCCCTTAGGGTAAGGGTTGTAATTTATGCCCTGGGGGCATATAAGATGCTTATAGAAAGTATTGTCGTAGAAACTCAAAAAGGGCTCGTTCGATTGAAAATCGAAAGTGCTCTCTTTAGTAGTCGAAAGTGATTGGAAGCTTGACTTTTCAAACAGTTCGTGGTAACGAACTGTAAGTAAGGAGCGACCCGGCTCAATGGTAACCGAAACTCTAGAAAACGGGTTTTAGATACCAATAAATAGATCAAAAGAATCAAATTTCAATGCTAAATTCAAATATATAACTTTGATCAAGTTTACTCCTACCCATCAAAAGTGACGCGCCTGAGAAAATTTGGCTGATTTTCGAAAAAAGAGAGAAAGACCCCCTAAAAGCTATAGAATCTTAATGAAAATCACACCATCATATTCAACGTATTAGAGAACCCTACTGTAGAGGTTTCAAGCTCCTATCTATAAAAATGTGGAATTTTGCATTTTTGCCAGAAGAAAGATCACGGATGCGTGTTTATTTATTATTATTTTTTTTCCCAGGGGTGATTGTATCGACCCAGTGGTCCTAGAATATCGTGGGAAGACTCACTGGAACGGAAATTAAAAGTTCTAGTGCCCTTTTTAAGTGACCAAGAAAATGGAGGGTAACTAGGTCACCTCCCACGTTCATTTTTATCCCAAAGTCACCTGATCAAAATTTTGAGATAGCCATTTTGTTAAACATGGTTGAAAATATGATAAGTATGTCCTTTAGGATGACTTAGTCCCCCAACGTCCCCAGGGGGAGGGCTGAAAGTTATAAACTTTACCCAATATTAACTATAGTATTGGTTATTGGAAGTATAGGCCTACAAGTTTTCCAACTGAAAATAAGGAGTAACATCAAAACTTAAAACGAACAGAAAATATTACGTGTATGATTGGGTTCACCCTCTAATCAATACTTCGCTCTTAAAGCCAAAGATTTTTTAGTACTTTCATAAGAGCTATTTATTCTAAATAACGGCCTTTATGAGTAAGGGGTCATTTTTAAAGAATTGGAGCAAGGTATTGACTAGGTAATCATACTTTTTTACTTTTCGTTTCAATTACTCTATAGTTTTAATCCGTTTCAGATAGAATGAAAGATTGGAATTTATTCGATTTTCAAAATGAAAATTTTAGGAGAAACAATTGAATCATGCAAAATTTTGTAGAAGCCTTTACATTGTGTCAGTAGCCTACACTTTTCTCTTGAAGCCCTTTATTTTCTTTCACAGGTTTTAGATAGAATAAATGTTTGACATTTCATAGAAAAACTAACTTTGTGACAATAGATTTACCCAATGTATATTATTAAGCTTATAATACGCTTTCATATACATACGTATAATAATAATAATTTATTTATGACCCACATATGAACATTATAAATCACACTGCGGAGTAATGGAAAATATAAACGAAAAAATAACAACATCATTACGAAATCAAACAACAACAAAAAAAATACAAATAAACCGATATCACGATGAAAAGAAAACAAACTAAGGGGTCAGTGACAGAAGCAACATTACTAGTATTCATAGTCATATTAGAAGACACACTGGCCAGTCGCACGCAAGCATCAATGACACCATAACGGGATACAATATTTCTATTTTTAAAACGGCCGGGTAAATACATCAGATATTTACAATATCTAAAGTAACAACTTCTAAGTCTCCGTAAATCTTTTTTCATATGTGAGTAGATGATGGAATATCTACAATGACTTGTAAAATCTCTCCAGAGGTTATGTCTGCATAGGTAATTTCACTCAAAATAATAACAGGTTATTAGATAATAAGACAAATAATATCTTTCCAAACAAACCTGTAGGGTAGCCAACCCATTTTTATTTTCATTTTATATATTTCTAATAAAAAAAGAAATTGAAAACTCAAAGTCAAGGTAGAGCACTTTTTTCTGTCAGAATCATATAGCCGGTCATATATGCAATCTTTTAAGCCTTAGAAATAAGAAAATGGCAAAGATAATTACCTAGTAGTCTTCATTTTCAGAGGATATATTGATAATAGATGTAGTTTTTTAGGCGTGATTGTGGCCTTAAAATGATAAAGAATAACATGCCTAATTTAAGAAAAACGAAAGAAGAGGACTCCAGGGGAGGTGGAACCGTTTGTGGGGGAGGAGATTTAAGCGTACATTTATTGTTATCCAGCCTCCCTCCACTAAGGTACCGACCTTCTCACTGGTCGCCTCCGGGGAAGTGTCCAGTACCCCTGAACGATTTCTCTTAGCCCAGGGTACATATTTCACCAAAAAATCAAATTCACAAAGGGTGGAAATTCTTGTCCCCGCCAATCCCGTGCACTGTGGGGGAGTTTGTCTGTGTCTACTCATTCCGAGGACGGAATCCGGGCTATAGCTAGGCAATAAAAGAGGCTTAAAAACGATATTGCTCGAGATAACATAAAATGTAGTAATAATAGGGAAATTATCATATAATTTGTACGGCAACCATCTAAATCAGACCATCTCTGTTTCTAGCCCTCAGCTAGCAGGATTCGTGCCTTGGCGAAATTCGAGCCACTGATACATTGTTTTTCTGGAAGGCCCCTAGATTTCCCGTGATGAGGTCTAATACGAACGAAGCAAGCGTATCTCACACACAAGACTAAAAAGACCCCATGCAACTCCATCACGCCACAAACACATGCGTATTGCGTATTAACAGCAATGTATATTAAGCAAAAATTCCTAATGGGAGAGCTTGGAAGATCATCTTGCGAGAAGGGTAGATGTCCAAACCGATAAAAAGCATACTTATTGTCCAGAGCGGTATGGTGCTGTGACACTGTTTTTAAACTTGCACCAGCTCTACACATGACATCCCCCCACTTTGAAAACAGAGAATCACCCCACTCCACCCCCCAAAACACTTTTCAGACATTTCTCGTTAAATTTTTATTTCAAGTTATTCAATCGGGTTTTTGCAAGCAATTCAGCCCACAGTACCATACATACACAAAAAAACACGCACACACAGACACACACACACAAACGCAAACACACAAAACACACAAATACACACACACACATGCACACAAACAGACACGCACACACAAAAACACACACACAAACAAAAACACACACTCACACAAAAACACACACACAAAACACACAAATACACACACACACACACACACACACAAAAAAACACCAACACAAACACACATATAACCATACACACCCTCACAAAAACACAAACATAAAAAAGCACTCAAAAAAACATAAACAGACAAAAACACACACACACACTAACACACAGAAACACACCCACATAGACACATACACAGACACACACACACACAAACACACAATCACGACATAACACTACAAAAATATTCCAATTCTCACATTTCAATAAAAAAACAAAATGAACATTGAAACATTAACAGAGTGTAGCAGTGATATGGTGAACTACTACAAGAATATTTCTTGTCTTACACTACAATGAAAAATATTCCAAAGTGAACATTTAAACGTCAGCAGACTGTAGTAGTGATAAGGTAAATCAGAATATATCAATATGAAAATATTCCAAGTCTCACATTTCAACGAAAAAAAAAATGCAAAATTAACTTTGCAACGTCCCCAGAGTGCATCAGTTATACGATGAACTATTACAAGAGTATTCCAAGTCTCACACTTCAATAAAAAATTCCAAATTGAACATTTGAACGTCAATAGACCGTAGTAGTGACAAGGTAAATCATAACATAACACTATGAAAATATTCCAAGTCTCTCAATTCGACGAAAAAATTCCGAAATGAACTCCGAAGTTCAATAGAGTGTAGTAGTGACAATGTAAATCATAACATAGCACTATGAAAATATTCCAAGTCTCTCATTTCAAAGAAACAAAAATCCAAAATGAACTTTGAAACATCAAACGAGTGTAACAGTGATAATGTAAATCACAACATAACACTACAAAAAATATTCCAAGTCTTACATTTCAATAAAAAAACAAAATGAACATTGAAACATTAACAGAGTGTAGCAGTGATATGGTGAACTATTACATGAATATACCAAGTTTTATACTAAAATGAAGAAATTCTAAACGGAACATTTAAACGCCAACTTAGTGTAGTAGAGATAAGGTAAATCATAACATAACACTATGAAAATATTTTAAGTCTCTAAATTCCACGAAAAAATTCCGAAATGAACTTTGAAACATCAACAGAATGTAGCAGTGATATGGCGAACTACTACAAAAATATTCCAAGTCATACACTTCAATGAAAAAATTTCCGAAATGAGCCTTAAGACCTCAACAGAGTGTAGCAGTGACAATGTAAATCGTAACATAACACTATAACAGTATTCCAAGTCCCAGATTTCAATGAAAAAAAAAATCCAAATTAACTTTGAAACATCAACAGAGTGTAGCAGTGATATGGTGAACTACTACAAGAGTATTCCAAGTCTTACACTTCAATGAAGAAACTCCAAAATGAACACATAAACGCCAACATTGTGAGTACTGACAAGGTAAATCATAACATAACACTATGAAAATATTCCAAGTCTCTAAATTCCACGAAAAAATTCCGAAATGAACTTTGAAACATCAACAGAATGTAGCTGTGATATGGCGAACTACTACGAAAATATTCCAAGTCTTACACTTTAGTGAAAAAATTTTCAAAGTGAGCCTTAACCGATCAAAAAAGTGTAGCAGTGAGAAGCCACAATGCTGCGAAATTATTTCAAGTGTTACATTTCAACAAAGATGTCTTACACTTCAATGAAAAAAATCCAAAGTGAACCTTAAAAGATCAACAAAGTGTAGCAGTGACAAGCCAAAACGCTACGAGAATATTCCAAGCTTTACATTTCAACGAAAAATCCTGGATTTGAACCTTAAAACATCAACAAAGTGTAGCAGCGACAAGCCACAACGGCATGAAAATATTCATGAACAAGTGTGTGTTTGTTTTTTGTGTGTTTCTTATGTGTTTGCGTGTTTGTGTTTGCGTGTTTGTATGTGTGTGTTTGTGTTTTTTTGTGTCTGTGTATGCGTATTTTTGTGTGTGCGTGTCTTTGTGTTTGTTTGTGTTTTTGTTTGTTCGTGCAAGTTTTTGTTTGTGTTTTTGTGTGTGTGCATGTCTGTGTGTGCGTGTTTTGTGTGTGTGTGTGTGTGTATGTTTTTGTTTGTGTGTGCAAGTGTGTTTGTCTTTTTGTGTGTTTGTTTGTGTGTGTGTTGTTTTTTTGTGTTAGTGCGTGTGCGCTTATGTTGTGTGTTTGTGTTTGTGTGTTTTGTATGTCTGTTTTTGTTTGCGTGTCTATGTGTTTGTGTGCGTATGTGTGTGTGTGTATGTGTGTGTGTGTGTGTGTGTGTATGTGCGTGTGTGTGTGTGTGACTCTAAACTAAAATTCTTAACTGAAAGTAAACTAAACTATAAACTAAAACTCTTAACTAAAACTAAACTACAACTCTAAACTAAACTAAAACTAAACTAAACTATAAGTGTAACTAAAAACTCTAAGCTAAGACTTTAGGCTAAAACCGTAAGCTAAGACTCTAAACTGAAACTCTAAACTCTAAACTAAAACTCTTAACTGAAACTAAACTAAACTAAAATCTAAAACTTTTAGCTAAAACAAACTAAAAATCTAACTAAAAACTGTAAGCTAAGACTCTAGGCTAAAATTCTTAACTAAAACTAAACTACAACTCTAAACTATAACTCTAAACTAAACTATAATTCTAACTAAAAACTTTAAGCTAAGACTCTAGGCTATAACTCTAAACTAAGACTCTAAACTAAAACTCTAAACTAAAACTCTTAAGTAAAACTAAACTAAACTATAACTCTAACTAAAAACTCTAAGCTAAGACTCTAGGTTAAAACTCTAAAACTAAAACTCTAAACTAAACTAAAACTGAACTAAACTATAACTCTAACTAAAAACTCTAAGCTAAGACTCTAGGCTAAAACTCTAAAATAAAAATAAACTAAACTATAACTCTAAACTAAACTCCAACTAATCTAAACTATAACTCTAACTAAAATCTAAGCTAAGACTCTAAAAATATATACTCTAAGCTCCAAACTACAACTCTAAAATAAACTAAACTATAACCTTAACTAAAAACTCTAAACTAAACTCTAAATTAAAACTCTAAACTAAAACTCTAAACTAAAACTCTAAACTAAAACTAAACTAAACTAAACTGTAGCTTAAACTCCAAACTAAAACTCTAATATAAGACTATATTATAAAAATATTAAATTAAACTAAATTAAAATATAAGATAATATTTTTAAATAAAACAAAACTACAAATCTAAATAAAAACTCTAATCTAATACTATTCTAAAACTATTAACTAAAAGTAAACTCCAACCCTAAACTAAACTATAACTCTAACTAAAAACTCTAAGCTATAACTCTAAACTAAACTATAACCCTAAACTAAACTAAAACTAAACTAAACTATAAATCTAACAAAAACTTTAAGCTAAGACTCTAGGCTAAAACTCTAAACGAAAACTAAATTAAACTACAACTCTAAACTATACTAAAACTGAACTAAACTATAACTCTAACTAAAAACTCTAAGCTAAAACTCTTAACTATAACTAAAGTAAACTATAACTCAAAACTAAACTACAACTCTAAACTAAAACTCCTAACTGAAACTAAACTAAACTATAAGTGTAACTAAAACTCTAAGCTAAGACTCTAGGCTAAAACTTTAAAATAAAACTAAACTAAACTATAGCTCTAAACTAAAACTCTTAACTAAAACTGAACTAAACTATAACTCTAACTAAAAACTCTAAGCTAAAACTCTAAGATAAGACTGTAAGCTAAAACTCTTAACTAAAACTAAACTAAAACTCTAAACTAAACTAAAACTAAACTAAACTATAAGTCTAACTAAAAACTCTAAGCTAAGACTCTAGGCTAAAACTCTAAGCTAAGACTCTAAAATAAAACTCTAAACTAAAACTCTTAACTAAAACTAAACTAAACTATAACTCTACCTAAAACTCTAAACTAAAACTCTAAGCTAAGACTCTAAACTGAAACTCTAAACTCTAAACTAAAACTCTTAACTGAAACTAATAACTCTAAGACTCTAAACTAAAACTCTTAAGTAAAAATAAACTAAACTATAACTTTAACTAAAATTTCTAAGCTAAGACTCTAGGCTAAAACTCTAAACTAAAACTAAACTAAACAACAATTCTAAACTAAACTAAAATTGAACTAAACTATAACTCTAACTAAAAACTCTAAAGCTAAGACTTTAAGCTAAAATTCTTAACTAAACTACAACTCTAAACTAAACTACAACTCTAACTAAAAACTCTAAGCTAAGACTCTAGGCTAAAACTCTAAGCTAACACTCTAAACTAAAACTCTAAACTAAAACTCTTAACTAAAACTAAACTAAACTATAACTCTACTGTTGAGAACTGTTGTAAGCTAAGACTCTAAACTGAAACTCTAAACTCTAAACTAAAACTCTTAACTGAAAATAAACTAAACTAAAACTCTTAACTAAAACTAAACTACAACTCTAAACTATAACTCTAAACTAAACTACAACTCTAACTAAAAACTCTAAGCTAAGACTCTAGGCTAAAACTCTAAGCTAAAACTCTAAATTAAAACTTTTAAATAAAACTAAACTAAACTATAACTAAAACTAAAACTCTAAACTAAAAATCGAAGCTAAGACTCTAAACTGAAACTCTAAACTCTAAACTAAAACTCTTAACTGAAACTAATAACTCTAAGTTAAAACTAAACTAAAACTAAACTATAACTCTAGACTAAAACTCTTAACTAAAACTAAACTAAACTACAACTCTAACTAAAAACTCTAAGCTAAGACTCTAGGCTAAAACTCAAAACTAAAACTAAACCAAACTAAAACTCTAAACTAAACTAAAATTTAACTAAACTATACCTCTAACTAAAAACTCTAAGCTAAGACTTTAAGCTAAAATTCTTAACTAAAACTAAACAACAACTCTAAACTAAACTATAACTCTAACTAAAACTTTAAGCTAAGACTCTAGGTTAAGACTCTAAGCTAAGACTCTAAACTAAAACTCTAAACTAAAACTCTTAAATAAAACTAAACTAAACTATAACTCCACTGTTGAGAACTGTTGTAAGATAAGACTCTAAACTGAAACTTTAAACTCTAAACTAAAACTCTTAACTGAAACTAAACTAAAACTCTAAACTAAAACTAAACTACAACTCTAAACTAAACTCTAAACTAAAATAAACTATAACTCTAACTAAAAACTCTAAACTAAACTCTAAGCTAAGACTCTAAACTAAAACTCTAAACTAAAACTCTTAACTAAAACTAAACTAAACTATAACTCTACTGTTGAGAACTGTTGTAAAAACTCTAAACTAAAACTAGACTAAACTATAATTCTAAATTAAAATTCTTAACTAAAACTAAACTAAACTATAAGTGTAATAAAAACACTAAGCTAATAAGTTAAGACTCTAAGCTAAAATTCTTGACTAAAACTAAACTACAACTATAAACTAAACTAAAACAAAACAAAACTATAAGTGTAACTAAAAACTCTAAGCCTCTAGCTAAAAACTCTAACTAAAAGACTCTATGATAAAACTCTTAACTAAAACTGAACTGAAAATATAAACTATAGCTATGAACTAAACAATAATTATAAATAAGAACTTGAAATTAAGACTCTAGGCTAAAAGTATAAACTAAGACTCTGCAGTAAAATTCAAAACAAAAAATCTTAACTAAAACTAAACTAAACTATAACTATGAGTATAAACTCTAATCTAAAACTCGAAACTAAAACTCTTAACTAAAACTAAACTATAACTCTAAACTAAACTATAACTCTAACTAAGAACTCTAAGCTAAGACTCTAGGCTAAGACTCTAAACTAAGACTCTAAACTAAAACTCTAAACTAAAACTCTTAACTAAAACTAAACTAAACTATAACTCCACTGTTGAGAACTGTTGTAAGCTAAGACTCTAAACTGAAACTCTAAACTTTAAACTAAAACTCTTAACTGAAACTAAACTAAAACTCTAAACTAAAACTAAACTACAACTCTAAACTAAACTATAACTCTAACTAAAAACTCTAAGCTAAGACTCTAAACTAAAACTCTAAAATAAAACTCTTAAGTAAAACTAAACTAAACTATAACTCTAACTAAAAACTCTAAGCTAAGACTCTAGGCTAAAACTCTAAACTAAAACTAAACTAAACAACAATTCTAAACTAAACTACAACTCTAGACTAAACCAAAACTGAACTAAACAATAACTCTAACTAAAAACTATAAGCTAAGACTCTAGCCTAAAACTCTAAACTAAACTATAACTCTAAACTAAAACTCTTAAATAAAACTAAACTACAACTCTAACTAAAAACTCTAAGCTAATACTCTAGGCTAAAAATCTAAACTAAAACTAAAATAAAATCCAACTCTAAACTAAACTAAAACTGAACTAAACTAGAACTTTAACTAAAAACTCTAAGCTAAAACTCTACGCTAAATTTCTAAACTAAAACTAAACTAAAATACAACTCTAAACTAAACTAGAACTGAACTAAACTATAACTCTAAAAATAAACTCTAAGATAAGACTATATGCTAAAACTCTAAACTAAAACTAAACTATACTATAACTCTAAACTAAACTAAAACTAAACTAAAGTTTAACTCTAACAAAAAACTCTAAGCTAAAACTCTAGGGTAAAACTGAAAACTAAAACTAAACCAAACTACAACTCTAAACTAAACTAAAACCAAACTAACCTATAACTCTTACTAAAACTCTAAGCTAAGACTCTAGGCTAAAACTATAAACTCTAAACTACAACTCTAAACTAAACTAAACTAAACTATATCTCTAACTAAAAACTCTAAACTAAGCTCCAATAGAATTGTCTGTAATCAATAATTCTAAATAATTCTAAACTCTAAACTACAACTCTAAACTAAACTAAACTATAACTCTAACTAAAAACTCTAAACTAAACTCTAATAGAATTGTCTAACTTGATTTTCATCATAGCCTATTACATAAAACCAGGCTAGAATTTCTTAGAAATGTTGATTCCCCTCTGTAATCAATACACTTAGAAACCTCCCTTATTGGCCTAGAAAGACACATTGTGGACGTAGGGATAGACGAGAAGAATCTGTCAATGGTGTAAACTTCTGTCTGTATCCATTAGGCTTAGAAACACCAAACAAGTTGACCAACAAACAGAACAGAACCAAGAAACAACATCAAATCAACAAACAGAACTATGAAACATCATCAAACTATCAAACAAGTTGACTATCAACAAATAGAACTATGAAACAACATCAAATCAACAAACAGAACTATGAGACAACATCAAACCATCAAACCTGTTGACCATCAACAAACAGAACTATGAAACAACATCAAATCAATAAATGGAACTATGAAACAACATCAAATCAACAAACAAAACTATGTAACAATATCAAACCATTAAACAAGTTGACCATCAACAAAAAGAACTATGAAACAACATCAAATAAACAAACAAAACTATGAACCAACATCAAATCAACAAACATAACTATGAAACAACATCAAACCATTAAACAAGTTGACGATCAACAAACAGAACTATGAAACAACATCAAACCATCAAACAAGTTGACCATCAACAAACAGAACTATGAAACAAAATCAAATCAACAAACAGAACTATGAAACAACATAAAACCATCAAACAAATTGACCATCAACAAACAGAACTATGAAACAACATCAAACCATTAAACAAGTTGACCATCAACATACAGAACTATGAAACAACATCAAATCAACAAATAGAACTATGAAACAACATCAAACCATTAAACAAGTTGACCATCAACAAACAGAACTATGAAACAACATCAAATCAACAAACAGAACTATGAAACAACATCAAACCATTAAACAAGTTGATTGTTGTTTAACTTATGTCTACATCCAAAATTGTTGTTGAACTTATGTCTACATCCAAAATTGTTGTTGAACTTATGTCTACATACAAAATTGTTGTTGAACTTATGTCTATATCCAAAATTGTTGTTGAACTTATGTCTACATAAAAAATTGTTGCTGAACTTATGTCTACATCCAAAACTGTTGTTGAACTTATGTCTACATCCAAAATTGTTGTTGAACTTATGTCTACATCCAAAATTTTTGTTGAACTTATGTCTACATCCAGCAATTGTTGTTGAACTTGTGTCTACATCCATGCAACATGCATAAATTATGTACCGTCAGTATTGTATGCCCATATATGGATGTATATTCAGTATTAATTGGGTCCCTCCTACTCCCCTTCCTCATATTTTTGCTGAAAAATTTTGCCCTGGGAGTGTGTCGGGCTTGGAGAAACCGCTTGGGGGGATTGGACACTTCCTCGGAGTCAAGCAGAGAACAGGTCGGCACCTTAGTGGATGGAGGCTGGATAACAATATTTGCACACTTGAATCTCCTCCCCTCACAGACTGTTCCCCCTCCCCTGGAGTCCTCTCCCTTCGTCTTTCCTTAAATTAGGCATGTTATTCTTTATCCTTTTAAAGCCACAATAACGCCTAAAAAAACTACATCTATTATCGATGCTTGCTCTGAAAATGAATGCTAAAAGGTGGAAGCTGGAAAATATTGATAGGATATTGTGAAATATCTATGAATTTACTTAATGAAAAAGGGGTAATTCCTTAAAAGCTCAGAATATGTCTAAAATTTGCATCTCTTATCACTCCCCTCCTTCTTATCTTCCTGGGTTTCAGGCTAGAAGTCTCGATTTTCAATAATACACCGTTCTTTTTGTGTATATTAAAATCCCCTCCCCCATATTTTTTCTGAAGAATTTTCCCTGGGGTCGTGTCTGGCTGGAACAAACCACTCGGAAGGAATGGACAATTCCTCGGAGGCGAGCAGTGAAAGGGTCGGTACCTTAGTGGATGATGGCTGGATAAGAATAAATGTACTCTTGAATCTCTTCCCCCACAGACGATTATCCTTTTCGTTGTGTCCTCTCCCTCCGCCTTTACTTAAATTAGGTTTGCTACTCTTTATCATTTTAAAGCCACAATAACACCTAAAACACTACATCTATTATCAATGCATCCTCTGAAAATGATTGCTACAAGGTGGAAGCTAAAAAATATTGATAGGATATTGTGAAATATCTATAAATTTACTTAATGAAAAAGGGGTATTTGTTTAAAAGCTTTGAATATGTCTTAAATTTGCAACTTATATCACTCCCCTCCTTCTTATCCTCCTGGGTTTCAGGCTAGAAGTCTCGATTTTCTATAATACACCGTTCTTTTTGTGTATATTAAAATCCCCTCCCCCATATTTTTTCTGAAAAATTTTTCCCTGGGGTCGTGTCGGGTTGGGACAAACCGCTCGGAAGAAATGGACACTTCCTTGGAGGCGAGCAGCGAGAGGGTCGGTACCTTAGTGGATGGAGGCTGGATAACAATAAATTTACGCTTGAATTTCCTCCCCACAGGTGGTTCCCCCTCCCCTGGAGTCCTCTCCCTTCGTCTTTCCAGAAAGTAGGCATGTTATTCTTTATAATTTTAAAGCCACAATAATGCCTAAAAAACTACATCTATTGTCAATACAGCCTCTGAAAATGAAGGCTACTAGGTGGGAGTTGGAAAATATTATTAGGATGTTGTGAGATATCCATGAATCTATCTTAGAGAAAAAGAGGTATTTCCTTAAAAGCTCTTAATATGTCTTAAATTGGCATCTAATATCACTCACCTCCTTCATATTCTCCTGGGTTTCAGACTAGAAGTCTCGGTTTTCTAAAATGCACGGTTCTTTTTGTGTATATTATGATCCCCTGCCTCATAATTTTGCTGAAAAGTTTTGCCTTGGGGATGTGTCGGGCTGGGACAAACCGTTCCGGGGGATTGGACACTTTCTCGGAGGTAAGCAGCGAGCAGGTAGGTACTTTAGTGGATGGAAGCTGGATAACAAGAAATGTACGCTTGAATTTCCTCTCCCACAGGCGGTTCCCCCTCCCCTGGAGTCCTCTCCCTTTGTCTTTCCTTAAACTAGGCCTGTTATTCTTTATCATTTTAAAGCCGCGATACCGCCTAAAAAACTACATCTAATATCAATTCATCCTCTGAAAATGAAGGC
Organism: Artemia sp. Qi Xiang Cuo; assembly: GCF_049724085.1. Classification (NCBI taxonomy): domain Eukaryota; kingdom Metazoa; phylum Arthropoda; class Branchiopoda; order Anostraca; family Artemiidae; genus Artemia; species Artemia sp. Qi Xiang Cuo. The sequence goes on from NC_142800.1 coordinate 68,633,754, forward strand.
TATTAGGTGGGAGCTGAAAAATGTTGTTAGGATATTGTGAAATATCCATGAGTTTATCTTAATGAAAAAGGGGTATATCCTTGAAGCTCTTAATATGTCTTATATTTGCACCTAATATCACTCCCCCTCCTCTACCCAACGGGTTTGCGGGCTAGAAGCCCCCAGTCTTCTATAATAGACGGTTCTTATTTGCGTGTAGTATAATATGACATTTTCATCTTTTATTTTTTGTCATGCTTTTTAGATGATTTTCTTATGTTTTGTTGCTTATCAATTTTTTTTTCATTTAGGCCTACAGTATCTGTGTTTTTAAGATGTAGTCTTTAGCACGAGTAAGGCACGTATTTCCCTTTATTTATATCTTGAGAACAAATATCTCTTGGAAATAGATGTTTTCAAAGTGCGTGCCAAATTTTCTATGTAAACACGTCGTTCTAAAGAGTGCCAACAAATGGGGAATCTCAGGTGTCGTGTAATAGTTTATTTTTAGAAAATGGTTCGAGATACAAAATATAAGCAATGTATGCAAAATATAAGCAAAATATGGACAGCATGCTTGGGGCGCTGCACCATTGGAATGGAATGACCTTTAGAGTCCTGGTGGGGTCAAAAACTCTAAAAAATGAAATGTGTTTCGAGCGAAAAGTGAAACGCCAAAAAAGAAAAGCTTTTGGGCGAAAAATGTCAAAATGGTATTATCCGGCAGTGATGGTTGCGTCGACCTTACATAAAGTGTGCACCGTCGTTAAATTAATGAAAAAAGAATGCTTTGGGGGTTTTGGGTGTCGTTACGTTACAAGCGGGGATTCCCCCATGGGTTCCTGTGGTAGGGTTACGCAAAATTACGTCAATCATTAGACCTGTTTGTTTGAAAAAGGGTAAGTCGTATGAAGCCATTGGAGTCCAGAGGGGCGTGTCATAGGGTCTTACCAAGTGTGTTCCCTTTAATAGAACTGGTGACTGCGTTGTACAGGTGCGAGGGGCTGGTAGCTCCACTTATCTGGCTCTAAAGGTGAGGGTTTGGCGCGTGGTGCAACATGCGCTTGGAACGGGGTGTGTACTGTGACGTCATAATTTCCCTATTATACGAACCATTTTCATTTTACGGACCACATTCCAAGTAAATGAAACATCTGGGAATTTCACCTAGAAATAGGATATGCGCTTGGAATCTTGCCAGGGCTGTCATATAAAAACATAGGGGTTTGTCAACTGACCTGACCTTTGAACTCTTGCCAAGGTGGGAATGTCACCTAGAAACAGGTGCGAGGGGCTAGGAGCTTCAGTTGTTATTAAAACTTGTGTATTATACGGACCACATTCCAAGTAGTTGAAACACTTGGAAATTTTGCCTAGAAACAGAAAAAAGGGCTGTGTCATGGAATAAAACACCTGAACTAAGCTTTGAACTCTTGCCAAGGGCGGTAATTTGCATAGAATTGCGATATCTGGTTGCCAAAAGAAGAAATCGCCGTTAAACATTCTTCTTGAACCTATGGAAGAAAAGAGTAGTCCCAAGGGATGCGTTTGAAAGCAGTGATGGGATGCTACAGATGCAAGTTTATTTGTTCGTTAGTTTTTTTTTCCAGGGATTATCGTATAGATCCAGTAGTCCTAGAATATCTTGAGAGGGCTCATTCGAACGGAAATTAAAATTTCTAGTGCCCTTTTTAAGTGACCAAAAAATTGGGGGGAAACTTGGCCCCCTCCCACGCCCGTTTTTTCCTGAAGTCACCCAATTAAAATTTTGAGATAGTCATTTTGTTCAGCATAGTCGAAAATCTAATAAATATGTCTTTGAGGATGACTTAATCCCCCAAAGTTACTGGGGGAAGGGCTGCAATTTATGAACTTTGCCTGTTGTTTACATATAATATTGGTTAACGGGAAGTATACGGACGTTTTTAGGAGGGATTTTTCTATAGTAGGGGGGGGGGGAGGTTACGGGGGAGGTTCTTTCCATGGAGTTTGTTTCCTTTGGAGAAGGGACATTTCTATGAAGGTGGCACCGGATTTTCCAGCCTTATTTAAAAAACGATCAGAAATTAAATACAAAAACAAGTTTTATCAACTGAAAGTAAGGAGCAACTTTTAAACTTAAAACGAACAGAAATTTTTATGTATATGAGGAGGTTCACCCCCTAGTTAATACGTCGTTCTTTAAGCTAAAGTTTTTTTTAGTACTTTCAAAAGAGTTATCTATTCTATTTAACCGGCCTTTGTGATTCAGGGGTTTGTGATTCGAACAAAACTCGAACTTTATCGTAAAGAGCGTGGTATTGACTAGGGAGCGAACTCCCTAATATACGTAATCAAAACATACAAATACAGAAGTTCGTTACGTAATTTAATTCGTAAGTTATGTCACTTCAAAATTTCCAGAAAGCCATTTAGCCAAAAAAAGTAAAATTAATATGCAAATTTCGTTTTAATTAATCATGCACCGTGAGCCAAAATCAAAGCTGCATTAATTCAAAAACGTTCAGAAATTAAATATAAAATACAAGTTTTTTTTTACTGAAAGTAAGGAGTGACATTAAAACTTAAAACGAACAGAAATTATTCCCTATATGAAAGGGGATGTCCCCTCCTCAACGCCTCTCTCTTTACGCTAAAGTTTGGCTCTGTCTCATAACTTTATTTTTTAAAAGAATAAAAACTTTAGCGTAAAGAGCGAGGCGTTGAGGAGGGGACAGCCCCTTTCATGTACAGAAGAATTTCTGTTCGTTTTAAGTTTTAACGTCGCTCCTTACTTTCGGTTAAAACAATTTGTTTTTTTATTTAATATTTATTAAAATCAATGTTATTATTCTATTCGAAACCTGACACCAGTTGAAATCTATAAAGTAATTAATGAGAAAAATAAGCAATGGAATATATATTCCTCTTATTAAAATTATGTCTTTTCATTCTTAGCTATTAGTAAGAGAGAAATAGTTACACTTGTAGCAGCAATTAGTGTAGGCTATCTATCAAAAGCTATGATTTTATTCCATTTAAATCCTGTAGCCCCATTGAAAACCATAATGAACCCGAAGAGAAAATTAAGAAAAAGTGTGTCCCCTTAATTAATAAAAGTGTTTATTAATTAAGAAAATTAAAAAAAGTGTGAAAATTAAGAAAAAGTGTTACCCCGGAAAATCAGAATTTCATAGGACTGTTGGTTCCAACCATGGGACGTTTTGCACAATTTGTAAAATCTTTACATCGTGCAGGCATAATGGTGGAGAATAGCAATACTGATCAAACAGTTCGTGGTAACGAACTGTAAGTTAGGAGTGACTCGGATCAATATTAACCGCTAAAAAAACGGAATTTTAATGTCAATAGACAATCAAAAGAATAAGCTTTTATGCTAATTCCAAATATACAAGATTCATAAAGTTTAGTATTACCCATCAAAACTAAGGAGCCTGAAATAATTTGCGTGATTTATGAAATAAGGGGGGAGGGACATCCCCTAAAATTGAAAGAATCTTAATAAAATCACACAATCAGATTCAGCGTACCAGAAAACCCTACTGTAGAAGTTTCAAGCTCCTATCTGCAAAAACGTAGAATTCTGCTATTTTTGCCAGAAGACAGATCACGGAAGCGTGTTTATTTGTTTGTTTTTGATTCTTTTTTTCCAAGGGGTGGTTGTGTCGAAATAATGGCCCTAGAAGATCGGGAGAGGGTTTACTGGAACGAAAATTAAAAGTTCTAGTGGCGTTTTTAAGTGACCAAAAAGATTAGAGGTCAGCTGGACCCCTCCCATGCCCATTTTTCCCAAAAATTATCTGATCGAAACTTTGAGATATCCTTTTTATTCAGTATGATTAAAATATCAAATAATTATGTCTTTAGGTGAAAAATGACCTCCAACAGTCCTTGGGGAGAGGCCTTTAAGTTATGAAATTTGCCTATTGTTTATTTGTTGTATTTTTGGGGGGGAAGTATACAGAACTTTTTTTTGGAGGGGGGGATGTTCTTGGGGTGGATTTATTTACGGAGAATCTTCCTTGGGATGTGAAATTTCTGGGGGTGAATATTCCAAGGGGAAATACTACACTGGGGGGATTTGACAGAATTACTATGTGAAACTCTTTTTAATTGTCTTACATTCTCTTTGACAAATTTTTCATGTGGAGATGTTACTGGGAATTATCCAGGGGCTTTTTTCCGCGTGTTTTGATTTCCTAGAAATAATTTCCACGGAAGGGGGCATATCTGGAGTGACCGAGAAACCGATTAGAAATTAAAGTCTTATTTAAATGAAAAAATTGCTAAGGAGAATTTTTCAGGCTGAATCGTCTGCAAGCAATTTAACAAAGAGGGGGATTTTCAGCGAAGATGGAACTGTCTGGAGGGAACTTGACGGGGGGGTGGGTGCACTTTACGTTGGATGAATTTTTTATGGAGGAGTTTTCCGTGAGGGGGAGGTGTATATTTCACAGAGGGTGAGCCAGATTTGAAAAACGCATTATTTGAAACGCGAACAGAAATTATTCCATTTATGAAGGGTTGCATCCTCCTCAATACCTTGCTCTTTACGCTAAAGTTTGACTGTTTGTCCCAATGTCCTAAGAGCGTCTACTGAAACAAGGGGAACGTTCAATTATAATAAGAAGCTTTTATAAAAGTGCTAATAGCTTTAGGTAAAGAGCAATGTATTCAGGAGGGGGCAACCCTTCATATATGGAATAAATCTGCCAAAATTGATATGCAAATTTTGTTGTTGTTTTTTTCATGTAGACTATGGTGAGCCAAATCTGCACTTGTATTAGTTGAAAAACGTTCAGAAATTAAATAAAAAAACAAGTTTGTTTAACTTAAAGTAAGGAACAACATTAACACTTAAAACGAACAGAAATTATTCCGTATGTGAAAGGGGCTGTCCCCTCCTCAACGCTTCGCTCTTTACGCTAAATTTTGACTCTGTCTTACAACTTTATTTTTTAAAACAATAAAAAACTTCAACGTAAAGAGCGAGGCGTTGAGGAGGGGACAGCCCCTATCATATACGGAATAATTTCTGTTCGTTTTAAGTTTTAATGTCACACCTTAATGTTACAACTTTATTTTTTAAAACAATAAAAAACTTTAGCGTAAAGAGCGAGGCATTGAAGAAGAGCAGCCCCTTTCGTATATGTAATAGTTTCTGTCCATTTTAAATTTTAATGTCACTCCTTACTTTCAGTTAAAAAAACTTGTTTTTTTATTTAATTTCTGATCGTTTTTTAGTTAATGCAGCTTTTATTTTGGCTCACCATCATTGAATAAGTAAAACAAAATTTGCATATTAATTTTACTTTTCTTGTGCTAAATGGCTTTCCAATAAACCAAGACCAATACTATACAGAAATACCAATACAGAAATTATTCCGTATATGAAAGGGGCTTTTCCCTCCTCAACGCCTCGCTCTTTACGCTAAATTTTTTAATTGTTAAAAATAATAGAGTTGTGAGAAAGTCAAACTTTTAACGTAAAGAGCGAGGCGTTTAGGAGAGGACAGCCCTTTTTATATACGAATAACTTCTGTTCGTTTTAAGTTTTAACTTCGTTCCTTACTTTCAGTTAAAAAAAAACTTTGTTTTTTTTATTTAATTTTTGAACGTTTTGAGTTAATACAGGTTTTGATTTTGGCTCACCGTACATGAATAATTACAACAAAATTGTCATATTAATTTTACTTTTATTTGATTAAATGGCATTCTCGAGACTTGTTTAATTTTATTTACGAGCGTTTTTATTAGCAATAAATATACGTAACATACGAATTAACTTACGTAACGAACTTCTATATTCATATATTCCTAATACGTAAATAGGAAGTTCGCCCCCTAGTCAATACCTTGCGTTTTAAGCTAAATTTTCGAATTTTGTTCCCATTCTTTAAAAATGACCTTTAATCACAAAGGCCATTAATTAGAATAAATAGGTCTTATGAAAGTACTAAAACATCTTTGGCTTAAAGAGCGAGGTATTGACTAGGGGGTGAACCCAATCATATAAGTAATATTTTCTGTTCGTTTTAAGTTGTGATGTTGCTCCTTACTTTCAGTTGAAAAACTTTTTTTTTATTTAATTTCTGGTCTTTTTTTTAAAGAATGCTGGGAAATCTGGCGCCCCCTTCATAGCAATGTCCCTTCCCCCTTGAAAATTCTTTCATGGAAAGATCCTACCAAATAACCCCCAACCCACCCCCCTCCCCCCACTTCCAGAAAAAATCACCCTGAAAGCGTCTTTATACTTCCCAATAACCAATACCATATGTTAACATCGGGGAAAATTCATAACTTTCAGCCCTCTCCCTGGGGACTTCGGGGAATTAAGTCATCCTAAAATACATAGTTATTATATTTTCGGCCATGCTGAACAAAATGGCTATCTCAAAATTTTGATCGGGTGTCTTTGGGGAAAAAATGTGCGTTGGAGGGGGCCTAGTTGCCCTCAATTTTTTGGTTACTTAAAAAGGGCACTAGAACTTTTAATTTCCGTTCCAATGAGCCCACTCACGATATTCTTGGACCACTGGGTCGATACGGTCACCCCTGGGAAAACAAAAACAAAAAAACAAATAAACACAAATCCGTGATCTTTCTTCTGGCAAAAAATGCAAAATTCCATTTTTTGTAGATATGAGCTTGAAACCTCTACAGTAGGGTTCTCTGATACGCTGAATATTATGGTGTGAATTTCATTACGGTTATATAACTTTTAGGGGGTCTTTCCTCCTTTTTTCGAAAATCGGCCAAATTTTCTCAGGCGCGTAACTTTTGATGGGTAGGACTTAACTCGATGTAACTTATATATTTGAAATCAACATTAAAATCTAATTCTTTTGATGTATCTGTTGGAATCAAAATCTCGTTTTCTAGAGTTTCGGTTACCATTGAGCCGGGTCGCTCCTTACTTACAGTTCGTTACCACGAACTGTTTGATTTACATTTTGGCTGTTGAAGTTTACGATTTTGAAATCCAAGACACTTTGTTAAAGCTCTTTTCGTTTAAAATAAGTGACAGAAGCAAAATTTAATTGAAATAATCTTTAAATTTATTAACACTTAATTTATCTAAGCATCAAGCTGTTTTACTTTGGTATTTAATAGGCAATAAAATCAGGATTAAGAAATAAATAAATAAAGTTTTCATAACTTCGATATTGAATTTTGACCTTTCTTATTTAATAAACATCGAACATAAACATCAAGACATCAACGTTCCACAGAGGTAGATAAAAAAGTGGAACCCAATGCGTCGCCGTTATCGTAGAAAACGGAAACAAAGCGTACTTCAAAAAGAGAAAGAAGAAGAAGAAAGAAAATTTATCTATAGATGACAGCACTATAATCTAATATTCAAAGCACCAACAAGCACCGCTGAGTAGCAAACGCTTATCAATCTACTGATAAACAAAAAAGACAGAGCTTCTATCCTATTTCTATACATAAATAAGCCTGAATACAACTTAAATTTTTCATTGATCGTTAAAAATGCAAGGTAATTCCACTCAAATTGGTGCATAATTAAGATAAGAAGTTTCAAGACAAAAATTGATTGCTGCACTTTGATTTAGTTCTGGTTATATTCTGCACATCAACAAAGCTGTGAAGACTAGTAAAGCTGAAAAACAAAACCTGGGGACACTCCGCAGAATTAAAGCTTCTAGGTAAGCATTACCTTCCTTCAATTTGTTGTCTATGTTTCTAACTGTGTAATTTTACTATAAGCTTTAACTATAAACCAGGATTTTCGTTTTCTGACTGTTATCATTGTCCACTGGGTGGCAAATTTAAGCTTCATGGCCTTTACTACCAATAACAGCCATACAATTAGAAATCTAAATAGTCAAAATTTAGTAATTCAGATTTAAAAAAAAACCATTCTAACTTAAATGTTTCTAAAACAAAAGAATACTAAAACATTATACGAAAATAGAGCCTTAAATCCAATAGGAACACGTTTTATGTAAATTGCTTTTTCATCCTTAAAACTTGCTTTTTTGTGCTGAAATTTAGAATTTTTAGTTTACTTTTCCGATCCAAGTCATGCTTCTTTGCATGCTCTTTCTCAAATAAAAAAAAACATATTTTTTTTTAACTGAAAGTAAGGAGCACAGTTCATATAATTATCCAGTAAGCTTATTGCAGATCATTTCTGGTCTTCGTTCTCGGTGCGAACAAAAAGCTTCTCCCACTTCTTCGTGCAGTTATTAATAGCGGGTTTCCACTTGTTTCTGATTGTTTCGCGTAAAGTGCATTATTCGTAATAGCGGGTTTTCACTTGTTTCCGATTGTTTCGCGTCTGACTTGTCTACCCGTGAAAAGATCTGATGCCGCTTATGTTTCTACGTTCTCTGGAGCACTCGCACCCCGGTCCGGGTTTTTATAATGGGTGAGATAGGGAATGATCATACTGGATAATTATATGAACTGTGGTAAGGAGCGACATTAAAACTTAAAACGAACAGAGATTATTCTGTATATGAAAGGGGCTGTCACCTCCTCAATGCCTCGCTCTTTACGCCAAAGTTTTTTATTGTTTTAAAAAATAAAGCTGTGAGACAGAGTCAAACTTTAGCGTAAAGAGCGAGGCGTTGAGGAGGGGACAGCCCCTTTCATATATGGAATAATTTCTGTTCGTTTGAAGTTTTAATGTCGCTCCTTACTTTCAGTTAGGAAAAACATGTTTTTTTTATTTAATGTCTGAACGTTTTTGCATTAATGCAAGTTTTGATTTTGGCTCACCTTACATGAATGAAAAAATCAAAATTTGTATATTTATTTTACTTTTTTTTTTAGCTAAATCGCTTTCTCGAAAGTTGTTTAATTTTATTTACGAACGTTTTTATTAGTCATAAATGTACGTAACTTACGAATTAACTTACGTAACAAAATTCTATTCGTATATTTTTATTACGTATATTAGGGGGTTCTCCCCCTAGTCATTACCTCGCTCTTTACGCTAAAGTTCGAATTTTTTCTAATTATTTAAGAATGACCCCTTAATCACAAAGGCCGTTGATTAGAATAAATAGCTCCTATGAAAGTACTAAAAATGCTTTAGCGTAATGAGCGAGGTATTAACTAGGGGGCAAACACTATCATATACGTAATAGTTTCTATTCGTTTAAAGTTTTGATATTGAAAAGTTTTCAAGTTGAAAACGTTTTTTTTATTTAATTTCTGATCTTTTTTTAAATAATGCTGGGAAATCCAGTGCCTTCTTCATAGCAATGTCCATTCCCCCATGAAAACGCCCTCCATGGAAAGATCCTTCCACTTAGAGCCCCCTCCCCAATACCAGAACAAAATCCCCCTGAGAACGTCTATATACTTCCCAATAACCAATAATATATGCAAACATTGGGTGAAGTTCATAACTTGCAGCCCTTCCCCTGGAAACTATGGGGCATTAATTCATCCTCAAACATATAGTTATGATATTTTGACCATACTGAATAAAATGGATATCTCAAAATTTTGATTGGGTGACTTTGGGAAAAAATGTGCGTGGGAGGGGGCCTAGTTGCTCTTCATTTTTTCTCTAGTATTCCTAGTTGTCACTTAAAAAGGACACTTAAAAGGACACTTAAAAAGAACTTTTAATTTGCGTTGAAATGAGCTCTCCCGCGATACTCTAGGACTACTGGGTCGATACGATAAGCCCAGGGAAATAAATAACGAAAAAAAAACAGTAAACACACATCCGTGATCTTTCTTCTGGCAAAAATCTGATACGCTGAATCTGATGGTGTGATTTTCATTAAAGTTCTATAACGTTAAGGGGATGTTTTCCATTTGTTTTGAAAATAATGCAAAATTTTCCCAGGCGCGTAACTCTTGATGGGTAAGACTAAACCTTTTAAAACTTATATACTTAAATTTATTATAAAATTTGATTCTTTTGATTTATCTATTGGTATCAAAATATCGCTTTTTAGAGTTTCGTTACTATTGAGCCGGGTCGCTCATTAGTTACAGTACGTTACTACGAACATTCTGATATCCTTCTTTTTTTGTCAGAAAATAGCTTTCTTCATCAGAAACCGCACTGGTTCGAGATCAAAAGATGTGGAAAAGTTCCTATTCTTTCAAACTTTTTTCAACTTTGAAAAAACACCCTGGGCCCTGGCTATTCTACTTTTAACATGTTCACTGCACCCACCGTCTGTACTAATAATATTATGTAGGTAAGTTAAGCTGCCCGCTTAGTCTTGGCGACCTAGTCTTCTTAACATTAGTTTTCAAACCTATTCTTGCACCCTGAACTCAAAAACCTCTAGAATTCATTCATTTTACTTGCATTTTCATCTAGGATGCTTAAATACTACTACTACTACTATTACTACTACTACTACTTCCTTTTAAGATCTCGACCATCACGCGTCAATAGACATGCTTACGACGTCAGAAAGACTGACAGACTAAATTTCCTGGACCAAAGGGGGCTTCGAATAGCCACCTGGAAAGTTTTTACTGTCAATGCACACGCATCAAAAAACCTAATCTCCGTAGAGCTCCATAAGAATAAAGTGGCAATTGCTGGTCTCACAGAAACCCGTCTTATCGGAAGCGGAGAAGAGAAAATAGACAACAATCGCTCGTTACTCTGGTCTGGAGGCATCACGAGAAGGAATGGTGTTGCCCTTGCGCTAAATAGCCTCGCAAGAAAGGCATTACTCTTGCATGAAGCCGTATCAGAAAGACTAATGAAGGCTCACTTTGGACACAAACATGGTAAAACGACTATTGTCGTTTGCTACGCCCCGACCAATGATTCTGACATTACAATTAAGGAACAGTTCTACTCTGTTCTGACCAGATGTCTCACGACAGTTTTACCCCACGATATAACTGTACTTTTTGGTGACTTCAACGCAACAGTGCGTGATGATTTGGGCGTTTGGCGTGGCACAATTGGCACTGTTTCTCCCGATCCACTTAACGACAATGACCTTCGCCTAATTGTACTATGCTGATCCCATGAAATAGTCATTCGCAAACACTTAATTTCAACGTAAAACCATCCACCAGTACATATGGTATAGTAATGACGGTTGCACAAAGAAGACGATTGACTACGTCATTATGTCTAAACGCTGGAGATCATCGCTGTAGAACTGCAGAACTTACAGATCAGCTGAGCTTGGGAACGCAGACCACAGGCTTGTGTGTGCTGAGATCCATCTCCACCTTCAAGCACAACGATCAGAAGAAAGGCCAGTTACTGCATATATTGGGAAAGTGCAGAGCCAAATACTCGCCTGAAGTATAGTATTGAGGTATCAAATCACTTTGATCTCCTTGGCACACTTAGCAGCATTGAAGACGCCTGGAAGTATTTTAAATCACAGACAAGTGAAGCAGCACAATCGGTGCCTGGCAGGAGAGGTTTTCCAAAGAAATATTGGCTAACAAATGAAACACTGTAGGTTATAGAGCAAAGATTGAGGGCAAAACTCCTTGGGGAGATGGTCAGTTTTTTGAGGCTTAAAGGAATGCGAAACCGTCTCATTCACCGGGATCGAACTCAGTTTGTTACAAGGAAAGCTGATGAAATTGAATTAGCAGCAAAAAAGAAAGACGTGGTAAGCCTCTTCAAGCATCTCCGAGATCTTACGGAAGATAAAACTCCTACATTGGGACATGTCCTATCCCTGGATTGGACACTTGTCTCTGCTGAGGGCACTTTTCTTTAGAGGTGGAAGGACCACTTCTGCTCGCTTTTAAATAATACTAGCCCGTCTGTTACTCCAAAAAACTGTCCCATTCAATCTACCAGTCAAAGGACTGAAGAAATGTTCCCCTGTATGAGCCTTTCAGCCCTTTAGAAATTGGAAACGTAATTAAAAGGCTCAAGAATAAAAAAGCTGCTCGTATCTATGGCTTAAGCTCTGAACTGCCGAAATATGCTGGTCCTACATTGCTCCTGTTTCTCCACACTCTGTTCTCCACAATTTGGCAAAGTGAAATAATTCCTGAAGATTGACGGAAAGGTGCTATCATCCCCTTATGGAAAAGGAAAGGCTCTATAAAGGAATGTTCAAATTACCGTCAAATAACTTTGCTGTCAGTCCCATGAAAATTTTTCTCAATGGTCCTGCTGGATCGTTGTCGGAATACAGTTCCTGGGATTCAGCGATCTTAACAGGCTGCTTTTATGTCGGACCGTTCCACCATTGATCCGATTTTCACGACTAGAAATATAATAAAACAAAGTCACGGAGTTCCACCGGAAAATTTTTTTTGCTTTCGTTAACTTCCGTGCTGCGTTCGACTCAGTGGACCGGGAGGCATTTTAGAAGATTTTAGCACTGACTGGCCTCCCCGAGAAATACTGTAGACTCCTCAAAGCTTTACACCATAACATAGGGAGCTGTGTTCAAGTCGATGACCGCTGCAGCCCATTCTTCTGAATCATGAGAGGGGTGCTTCAAGGATGTGCAGTGGCCCCAGAGCTCCTCAATGTCACCATAGACTACGTTATGACAAAGACGACTTCACGTCTCAAATTTGTACTCAAGTTTGGAGATCACGTCAGCTCAGATGCTGAATTTGCTAACGACTTGGCCATCCTAGTGGACTCCAAGGATCAGTTGCTAGAAGTGCTTCAAATCTTACGAAAAGAGGCCACAATTGTTGGACTGCAGATAAGCTGGAACAAAACGAAAACATTGCCCTTAGACCCTTCTTCTCCTGCTGTGATTTCTCCAGTCAGTCTGGGAGAAACAACTAGCATAGAAGTTGTCCAAAACTTTACCTACCTAGGATCCACGATTCGTTCACATGGCTCCCTTCTCCCAGAGCTGCAAGCAAGGCTATCCAAGGAGTCTTCTGCCATGGGCAGGTTGAACCGTCATATTTGGCGAAAACAGAACATCAGACGTTCAACCAAAATTCAAATTTTCAACACTCTCGTCGGTTCTGTGAAGCCTTATAGAGCTGAGACTTGGCAAGCATCAGCCGCAAAACCGTATTGATTCAGTCTTTGAACAGTTAAGATCTTTCTATTCTTTTAAAAAGGATTAATCCCAGTTTTGAACTAGTTGTTGGTAAAGGATTTTGTTCTGATTTCTTTTGACACTGAATTCTTTCAGTAGTTATGAAATAGTGAGAACGCTTTTACGTATCATAAATTGTTTAAACATTTATTCAGTATCTGTAACCTAGTGGAATGTGTCACTGGATAAATTGAATTGACTGGAGTTTCTGACCAATGCATTAATTGAACTTTTGACTTTGTTAAATTGAGTTAATTTCATAAGATATCAAAGTGAGGTATTCCAGTTTGCCAATAATAAGGATTATTATTCATCATTCAATGCTCTCGTCAGAATAAGATGTAGTTAAGACCTCTGTGTGGCGTGAATTTATGTGACAATATTATATCAAGGATTATTGATATATTTGTGATTAGATGGGACGTAAAAGGAAAAATGCTAAGCAAGAAGGCATGGACAGTTTATTTGACACCTCAGGACTCAGTTCTAGCTCGAAACCGGAAATATCGATACTAGCTGCGGATTTTAAGCAAATTCTTGATGTTGTGAAAGAAAATGGAAATAAGTTGGACAATATCAACAATCAATTAGGAACTCTTACCGCAAGGGTGGATAACTTGGAAAAAGAACAATCGCTACAAACTAATAAGATAAACAATACTGAATCGAAAATTGGAAAGATTGAGAATGAAACCTCTAGCCTCAAAATGCAAATAAAAACTTGCATGGATGAAATAATGGAATTAAGAAGGAAAAATGAAGATTATATGTTTCGGGTTGTGAGAATGGAAGCTGCAAAGCTAGAAAATAATGTCATCATATGGAACGCAGCTTGTAAGGATAATAACCACGCTCAAGTTCTATTCACAGAGGTAGTTCGTCACGGGCTGGAAATGCCCGAAGTAAATTTCACAGTTACTCATTATGATAGCAAACGTAAATTTTTGAAGGTGACACTGAATAAAAAAGACGATAAATTTGCCATATTGAAGAACGCTAGCAAGCTTAAGGATAAGACATTCCCTGGAAACAACAGCAACCTGTATATCAGTGATGATGTCCCAACTGAAATCCGTAAAGTGCGAAAGCTGCTTCTAGTGAGACGTGACAAATTACGAAAAGATCATGGATGTGATGCCTGGATATCGAAGGGGTTTCAGCCGAATCTGCTAGTGAAAAGATCAGACGGCTCGATTACCAAATACACATTCAATGAAGCCATACCGGAGATTGACGATTTTCATAAAAAATTTTCCATCGCCCGAAGGGAAGTGCCTGTTATATTCCCTGTCGATGTTCAAATGTCGTAATGTCGTGGGTTGCAGTAATAGTTCATGTGCCCAAGTAATATGAATGAAAACATTTAAATTGAAAGTGTTTTTTTTATGTTTAGTTTATATAAGGTGTATTATTATTATTATTTTTTTTTTTTTTTTATTCTTTCCTTTTTTATTTTTGTTTATAGCCAAATATAGGTTAAATTAAATTTTGAGAATATTAGTATTACTTAGGTAAAACTAACTGGAATGTAGATTATTTTTTTTTTTTTTTTTAATTGTTATTTTTTATTATGGTTTGCTGGTCTTTTGGGGCATGGTGTGGCTTCTCTTAACGTGGGATTAATATTTGATCAAACAGTTCGTGGTAACGAACTGTAAGTAAGGAGCGACCCGGCTCAATGGTAACCGAAACTCTAAAAAAGGGGATTTTGATACCAAAAGATACGTCAAAAGAATCAGATTTTAATTCTGATTTCAAATATATAAGTTTCATTAAGTTTAATCTTACCCATCAAAAGTTACGTGCCTGAGAAAATTTGGCTTATTTTCGAAAAAAGGGGGAAAGACCCCCTAACAGTTATAGAACCTTAATGAAAATCACACCATCATATTCAGCGTATCAGAGAACCCTACTGTAGAGGTTTCAAGCTCCTATCTACAAAAATGTGGAATTTTCCATTTTTTGCCAGAAGAAAGATCACGGATGCGTGTTTATTTGGTTGTTTGTTTGTTTTTTTTTGTTTTTTTTTTTTCCCCAGGGGTGATTGTATAGACCCAGTGGTCCTAGAATATAGTGGGAGGGCTCATTGGAACGGAAATTAAAAGTTCTAGTGCCCTTTTTAAGTAACCAAAAAAAATGGAGGGCAACTAGGCCCCCTCCCACACTCATTTTTTTCCCAAAGTCACCCGATGAAAATATTGAGATATCCATTTTGTTCAGCATGGTCGAAAATATGATAAAAATGTCTTTTAAGATGACTTGATCCCCCAAAGTCCCCAGGGGGAGGGCTGAAAGTTATGAACTTTACTCAATCAAACAGTTCGTGGTAACGAACTGTAAGTAAGGAGCGACCCGGCTCAATGGTAACCGAAACTCTAGAAAACGGGTTTTTGATGCCAATAGATATATCAAAAGAATCAGATTTCAATGCTGATTTCAAATATATAACTTTCATCAAGCTTAGAGCTACCCATCAAAAGTTACGCGCCTGAGAAAATTTGGCTGATTTTCAAAAAAAGGGGGAAAGACCCCTAAAAGTTATAGAACCTTAATGAAAATCACACCATCATATTCAGCGTATCAGAGAACCCTAATGTAAAGGTTTCAAGCTCCTATCTACAAAAATGTGGATTTTTGCAATTTTTGCCAGAAGAAAGATCACGGATGCGTGTTTATTTGTTTGTTTGTTTGTTTGTTTGTTTGTTTGTTTGTTTTTTTTTTCCCCATGGATGATCGTATCAAACCATTCGTTCTAGCAAATAGTAGTATGATTAATTCTAATGGATATTAAAATTTTAAATGCACTGTTTCATTGACAAAAAAAATGGAAGGTAATTAGACCCCCTCCCACGCTTATTTTTTTACCAAAGTCACCTGATCAAATTTTGAGATAGCCATTTTGTTCAGCATGGTCGAAAATATGATAAATATGTCTTTTGGGATGACTTAATCCCCCGAAGTACCCAGAGGGAGGGCTGAAAGTTATGAACTTTACTCAATGTTAACATATAGTATTGGTTATTGGGAAGTATACAGAAGTTTTCAGGAGGTTTTTTTTCTGCTAGTGGGAGGGAAGGGGGGGTCGGGGGTTAGGTTGGAGGATCTGTTCATGAAGGACGTTTTCCTGGGGGAAGGGAAATCGCCATGCAGGGGGCGCCGGAATTGCCAGCATTATTTATTGGTTATTGGGAAGTATACAACCATTTTCAGGAAGGATTTTTTGTGGAGGGGGGGGGGCTAGCGGAGCGCGGGACGCTGGCGTAGAGGTTCGGGGCTGAGGTTTGTGTGGGGTAAGAGACAGGGCTAGGACGGGGGCACCGGATTTCCAATCATTATTTAAGAAACTAAAAGAAATTAAATAAAAAAAAAAACCAAGTTTTTTCAACTGAAATGTAAGAAGGAATATTAGAACTTAAAACGAACAGAAATTATAACGTATGTGAGGGGGTTCTCCCCCAAGTCAATACCTCGCTCTTTACGCTACAGTTTTTTTTTTAGTGCTTTCAAAAGAGCATCTATTCTAATTAAACGGCCTTTGTGATTCAGGGGTTTGTGAATCAAATTTTTTTTAATTTTTAACGTAAAGAGCGTGGTATTGACTAAGGGCAGAACCCCCTCATATACGTAATAAAATATACGTAATAAAATAAACAATAAAAAAACAAGCGATACGGATCAATAGTAATCGAAACTTTTAAAAACGGAATTTTGATGTCAATAAATATATCAAAAGAATGTGTTTATAATGATGATTCTAAATATATAAATTTTATTAAGTTTAGTATTACTCATCAAAGGCAACAAGCCTGAGGAAATTTACTCGATTTTTTAAAGAGGGGGAAACATCCCCTACAAGTGAAAGAATTTTAATGAAAATCACAACGTTAGATTCAGCGTATCAGAAAACCCTATTACATAGGTTTCAAGCTCATATCTGCAAAAATCTGCAACTTTGAATTTTTGCCAGAAGAAAAATATACGAATATAGAAGTTAGTTACGTAAGTTAATTTGTAAAGACATTCACTTAGCAAAAGAAAAGTAAAATTTTTATGCAAATAAAAGCTGCATTAACTAAAAAACGATCAGAAATTAAATAAAAAAAACAAGTTCCTTTTAACTGAAAGTAAGGAGCGACATTAAAACTTAAAACGACCAGAAATTAATCCGTATATGAAAGGGGCTGTCCCCTCCTCAACGCCTCGCTCTTTACACTAAAGTTTTTTATTGTTTTAAAAAGTAAAGTTGTGAGACAGTCATACTTTAGCGTAAAGAGCGAGGCTTTGAGGAGGGGACAGTCCCTTCCATATGCGGAATAATTTCTGTTCGTTTTAAGTTTTAATGTCGCTCCTTACTTTCAGTTTAAAAAACTTGTTTTTTTTATTTAATAATGGATAGAGATAATCGTAAAATTCCATCATCAAGGTTAAAAGAATTTGAGCGGAATTCTCTTTCATTTCAGTCAATTTTTCAAACTATTGTAGCTGGTGATGATGAAGATACTTCTAGTAATTTTGATATCCCAAAAAATCAATATATATTTATGAATGAGCTGGTAAGAAAAAATGTAAATACAAGTAGGATGTCGTTTTGGAATTGCCGGGGTTGGAGGACTGCGCAGGATGTGATTGAAACTTTTTTGTCGTATTCAGATAAATATATATTAGGACTATGTGAAACTTTTTTAGATGATTTTTAAATTGAAAATATACATGTAAAAGATTACCAATTTTTTAACATCGGTCGGAAAAGACAAAAACAAGGGGGTCTAGGTGTTTTGATTAAAAATTGCATACCAGCACGTATAAGGATTGATTTTTTGCCAATGAATATTGAAATGATTTTTGCATCTTGTGTAGTTGAATGCTCTTTTCAAAATAATCGGAAGGTTTTAATTGCAGTTATTTACCGTACTCCGTCATCCAGCCAGATAGAATTTAAAAATCATTTTGAAAGTATGTTGGATAAATTAGCTAGTTTTAATACTCCTTATTTAGTTATGGGTGATTTTAATATTGATTTAATGAAACTCCTATCTGCAGATCAGAATAGAATAGATAGAAATATTTTGCAGTTTTTGGAGGGCCCACTATCTTATGGACTAAACCCCGTATGTTTTGTGCCCTCTAGAATAGCTGATACATCATTTTCACTTATTAATAATATTTTTTCACCTTATAGTGCTGTTAATACATTTATTATTCCTGATGATTCATCTGACCACTGTATAATTATGTCTGATTTTCTTATAAATTTTCCGCATAATAAAAAAAATCAAACCAAGCGTAGAGATTTTTCACATAAAAATGTGTTGAGGTTAAAAGAAGGGCTTGGTGATGTTGATTGGAGTCCTGTAATTGATGAGAAGGATCCGAACCAATCATTAGATAAATTTTATTATATTATGAATGAAAAGTTTGATCTTTTTTGCCCATATAAGAGCCCGAGAGGAAAGAAACTTACCCCAAAAAAACCTTGGATAAATGAATCACTTTTGAGATCTATTAATGAGAAAAATCGTTTATATAAAATTAGAATAAAATATCCCACGGAAATAAATATCACGCGTTTTAAAAATTATAAGAATATGCTGGTAAGGATCCTTAGATTAAGTGAAAGACTTTATTATGAAAAATCTTTTCGAAATTCAGATTCCCCTAGAAAAACTTGGAGTTTGATTAATGATAAAATTGGAAGAAATAAAAAGTTGTTACACCCTGAAGTGTTATTTGATATTAATGGTAAAGAATTTAGAGGACCACAAGCTGTTGCTAAGAAGTTTAGTGAATATTTTGCTAGTATTGGATCATCTGTTGTTTCAGGAGAAGTTGACCTTTATTCCCCAAGGTCGCATAAAAAATATCTACCGCCCACTGAAGATACGAGCATATTTATGGCCCCGGTTACTTTTGCAGAATTTCAAAAGGTCATTAAGAATTTAAAAAATGGTAATTCATTGGGATATGATGAACTTTCAACTAATTTGCTAAAAAATATTGCAGGTGTAATTTTTGAACCATTGCTTCATATTTTAAATTTATGTATTTTCTCAGGTGAATTTCCTAAAAGATGGAAAATTGCACGTGTAATACCATTACATAAAAAAGGAGATAAATCTGATACAAATAATTATCGTCCTATTGCAATTTTATCACCATTGTCTAAAGTATTGGAAAAAATTTTAAAAGGAAGGATTACTAATTACCTAGATAAAATAATTTTTTTTTACCAAATATCAGTTTGGATTTAGGGCAGGCCATTCGACGGAACAAGCAGTTGCATCTCTTGTATTAGCAATAAATGACTGCTTAGATAGTAATTATCATGTATCTACTGTTTTTTATGATGTTAAAAAAGCATTTGACACTTTAAACCATGAAATTCTTTTTGATAAAATGGAAAATTCCGGTATAAGAGGGAAAGGACTAGATATAATAAGATCATACCTTTATGGACGTAAAATCGTGGTAGATGTTGATGGACATTTGTCTAGTTTAAATGATCTTGAAGATATTGGTGTCCCACAAGGATCGGTATTAGGTCCGCTTTTATTTTTGATGTATATTAATGATCTTACACGATGTTTGCAGGGAAATAATGGTCTTGCAATTTTATTTGCAGATGACACAGCTGTTTCTGTTAAAGCGAAGGATTCATCTACATTAATTCAAAATTTGTTTAACACTGTTAGTTCAGTTAATCGATGGTTTGTTTCTAATTATTTAGGACCGAATTTTAAGAAGACTGAATTTATGGTTTTTGGTCATTCAAAACGTGCTACTAAAAAAATTTCATGTCAGGAGCTTCAAGTTGGTGAGCATAAAATACGTAGAGTTCAATCGTATCGTTATTTAGGAGTTTTTATTGATCCCCTTTTGTCATTTCAAACTCATATTGATCATTTAAGGGTGAAACTTTCGCAAAATATTGGGTCTATGTATCGTTTACAACATGTTTTTCCATTTTCAATTTTAAAAATAATTTATCATTCTTTGATTGCTCCTTATTTAAATTATTGCACAATTATTTATTTAAATACTTTTTGGACGCATATAAAACCCCTACAGATCCTTCAAAATAAAGCAGTGAGAATACTTGGAAATTTTTTACATCGTCCATCAAAACTTAGAGATGCATCGGAAAATGAAACGTTATTTCTTTTCTTGAATTTATTAGATCTGAAACATATAAGAGAACTTAATATATCAATATGGCATTTTAAAATACAAGATCCTAGTAGTTATTTTTATGAAAAATCTCTGTTGATTCTGCCCCCTCCTTCGGCTCTTAGGTGTTCTGGAACATATCGAATTCCCTTTGTTAATTGTGAAAGATCTAGATTTTCAATTAGATACCAAATACCATTTATTTCAAATAAATATAGGCTGAAAGATAGAATTCAAATTGAGGCATCATTTCGGCAAATATCAGTTCTAAGGAAGAAAATATTAAAATTATGTATTGACCTGTGATGGTGGAATAGAAATTTTTTTTATTATTATTATTATCTTTTTTGTTTATATTTGTTACCCATGTTGGGATAGCCTTCCGTGCCTCACTTGTCCAGCGTTTGTTTTCTTTTTGTTTGTTATGTTTTTGTTTTTTTATTTAACCAGGTTTTTTTTTTTTCTTTTCTTTTCTTTTCTTTCTCTCTTTTGTTATGATGAGAAAATGTTTTTTTTTTGTTTTGTTTTTTTTTGTTTTTTACCCAATTTTACGAGCTTTGCTCTCTGTTGGGGGTATATGTTTTTTGTTATGTTGAATTAATCAAATAAACAGTAAACAGTAAACCCTAATGGCCATTGACATATTCAAGTCGAAGAGTCTGAGAAGGATAAAAGGTCTATGGTGGGTCAAGTTCATGAGTAATGAGAAGCTGCTGTATTTCACCAAACAGTCCCGTTTTACTAACCAAGCAGCCGAGCGTACCTTACAGTGGTTTGGACAACTACTTCGAATGCCCCGCACTTACATGCAAAGATGATTTTCGACTATGACCCTGTCAAAGCCGATTGGAAATGACCTCGCGGCCGACCAAAGATGCGATTTTCCGACAGCGTATCCGAGTTTCTAGCGATGGGAAATATCAGACCAAGTGAAGCGCACAAACCCTTGCAATTCGACCACGGCACCACGTCGGCACATAGACCGAACTTCACCAACGAGAGGCCCGGTTGACCGCCACCGAAGTTTCGCAACGCCGCCGGCAGAGGCGGTGGCGTTCGGTTGACTTTGAATTAATTTGCGGCAATTCTTTATTGTGTCAACCGCAAAGTCGGAGCTTTTTTCTCGCATAGTTAAGTGTTTCGATTTTCCTGATTATAAATCAAGCAGGGCTTGCACTATCCCTGAATTCGGGGATATTCTCGAAAATCTATGCGTCACCACGAAAAATAAATTGGTTCCCCGAATCCCCAAAAATCACCCAGTCACGGTGCCACTCCTAGTGATTTATCTCTAGTAACTATCCATGCCAAATATTACTTTGTATACCATAATTCGTCACTACTATCTTATTCGTTAATTTTCGTCTCTTGTGTTACTTAGCACATAAACCAGACATATGCAATTGCAGTAGCCTATACACGGTTATTCATATGTTGACAAAAGTATTGTCTTTATGAAATTAAATAAAAAAGCAAGTTTTTTTTAACTGACAGTAAGGAGCGACATCAAAACTTAAAACGATCAGCAATTATTTCGTATATGAAAGGGACTGTCCCCTCCTTAACGCCTCGCTCTACGCTAAAGTTTATTTATTGTTTTAAAAAGTAGTGGTGAGAAAGAGTCAAACTTTAGTGTAAAGAGCAAGGCGTCAAGGATGGGACAACCCCTTTCATATACGGAATAATTGCTGTTAATTTTAAGTTTTAATGTCACTCCTTACTTTCAGAAAAAAAACTTAATTTTTATTTAATTTCTGAACTTCCACGACGATAATCAAGTTAAATATAATTTTTATTTGAACAATGCCATAACGTGATGACATTTGATTATGAAATTTGGCGCTTCGCATTGATATTTCATTTCCAAAGTTCTATCAATATTTTCTCAAAGGAAAATTACGTGGTGTTCATGAATGCAGACTTGCAGCTAAATTAAATATGGTCTCTTCCTTTTTTCTCATATGTTTATTGATACTGGTTTGATTTTTATTGTCTGTAGTACTGGAGAGCTCATTAAGGATATAATAAAACACATATTTTTAAACATTTTGCCCCTTTGTTGAAAAACGTAGATAATCCAATATTTAAACTACTAAAATTAAAATAATTACTTGCTAGTTTATTTTCCTTGATAGGGATGTCTCTCGATTTCCTGATTCTTAAATTTTACTTGATTTACTTAAATTTTACCTGATTTACTTAAATTTTACGTGCATATTACTTCGTAATATGCACGTGTGTGCAATAAAATCTTATAAATTGTTCAAGGGGGCCTCGCAGCCAGTTTCCCAGTTCAGGTCTGTTGACCGCCAACGAAGTGTTGCAACGCCGCCGGTGCGCCACACTCGCGCCACCGCCGGCAGAGGCGGCAGTGTCCGGTTGACATTGAAGTAATTTTGCGGCAATTTTTATTGCGTCAACCGCAAAGTCGGAGCTTTTTGTTTCTCGTGTGGTTAAGTATTTTGATTTTCCTCACTAGAAATCATGCAGGGCTTGCACTATCCCCGAATTCAGGAATTTTCTCGAAAATCTACATGTCACCCCCACCAAAAAAAAAAATTTGGTTCCCTTAATCCGCAAAAATCACCCAATCATGGTGCCACCCCTAGTGATTTATCACTAGTAACTATCCCTGCCAAATATTACTTTGTATACCATAATTTTTCACTACTATCTTGTTCGCTAATTTTCGTCTCTTTTGTAACTTAGCATATAAACCAGACACATACAATTGCAATATACACGGTTCTTCATACGTTGACAAAAGTATCGTCTTTTTGAATTTAAATAAAAAAAACAAGTTTGTTTAATTGAAAGTAAGGAGCGACATTAAAACTTAAAACAAACAGCAATTAATCCGTATATGAAAGGGGCTGTCCCCTCCTCAATGTCTCGCTCTTTACACTAAAGTTTATTTATTGTTTTAAAAAGTAGTGGTGACAAAGAGTCAAACTTTAGCGTAAAGAGTGGGGTGTTAAGGAGGGGACAACCCTTTTAGGTACGGAATAATTGCTGTTAGTTTTAAGTTTTGATATCGCTCCTTACTTTCACTTAAGAAATTCTTGTTTTTTTATTTAATTTCTGAACGTTTTTCTACTAATGCAGGTTCGATTTTGGCTCACCGTGCATGAAAAATTAAAACACAATTTGCATAATAGTTTAGGCAGATTTATTCTGGATATGCAGGGTTGCCCCTTCTCAATACCTTGCTCTTTACGCTAAAGCTGTTGCCACTTTCAAAAAAGCTTCCTATTCTTATTAAACAGCCCCTGTGTTTCAATTTTAATAAACAGTCAAACTTTAGCGTAAAGAATAAGTTATGAGGGGGGGGGCAACCCCTCATATATGGAATAATTTCTGTTCGTTTTTCATATAATGCCGGTAACTGAGACTCACCTTCTATGAAATATACCCCTCCCCCTCACGGAAATCCTCTGTGGAAATTTCTTCCAACGTATAGTGCACCCCCCGTCAAAGTCCCTTCAGACAGTTCCTTCCTCGCTGAGATTCCCCCCTTTCTGTAAAACTGCTTGTGGACCCTTAAAAATTCACCCTTAAAAATTCTCCATAGTATTTTCCCATTGGAATAAGACTTTAATCTACAATCGGTTTCTCGGTCACTCAAGAAAATCCCCCTTCCATAGAAATTATTTCCCAGAAAACAAAACGTGAGAAAAAATGCCCCCTGATAATCTCCGTGGAACATCTTCATTTAAAAAATTTGGAAAAGAGAATATAAGAAACTTAAAAAGAATTTCGTATAGAAATTCTGTCAAAACTCCCCAGTGTTACATTTCCCCTAAAATTTTCACTCGTCAAAATTTCTCACCCAAAGAAAGATTCTCCCTTTAGAAATCCACCCCAAGCCCACCCCACCCCCACCCCCTAAAAAATGGCTGTATACTTCTCACTAACAAATACTATATGTAAAGAATGGGCAAAGTTCACAACTTGGAGCCCTTCCGACGGGGAATTTGGCGGGTCATTTTACACCTAAAGACATAGTTATTGGATTTTTCGACTATGCTGAACCAAATGGCTACCTCAAAATTTTGCTCCAGTGACTTGGAAGAAAATGAGCCTGGGAGGGGGCCTAGGTGCCCTCCAATTTTTTGGTCACTTAAAAAGGGGACTAGAATTATTGATTTTCGTTCGAGTGAGCCCTCTAGTGATATTTTAAAACCACTGGGTTGATACGATCACCCCTGGGAAGAAAACAAACTGACAAATAAAAACGCATCCGTGATGTTTCTTCTGGCAGAAAAAAATCCTCATTTTTGCATATAGGATCTTTAAATCTCAGATAACTCTAAAATAGAGTTATCTGATACGCTGAATCTGATGATGTGATTTTCATTAGGATTCTATGACTTTAGGGGGTGTTTCCCCCTTTTGTCGAAAATGAGGCAAATATTCTCAGGCTTGTAACTTTTTATGGGTAATACTAAACTTGATGAACTTGATTTATATATTTGAAATCAGCATAAAAATCCGATCCGATTTGTGTGTACTCTCTTTTAATTAGATTCCTTGGATCTTATTGAATGCCACGGCGAATCTATTATCTATTATTTCAACTATTATACAAGGGTTCTGAAACGCCACAGCCATTTCGTTTCTACCAGATTTCTACTTCTCTTGATGAATAACGAAGAAAACCAGCGTCCAGTCATCGACTTGCGACGTTTTTAACTCACGAATAGGCCCGAATCATTTGTAAATTTTAGCTAGGATTTGAGCAAGACTGATGAAAACATTAATGTTTGCGGTAAACATTGATCGCACCGGCGGCACGCCACAGACATCTCACCATTGGAGGCACGAAAAAATCATCGATGGCGTGCCGGCGGTGCGCCGGCGGTGTGCCGCCTCTGCTATTTTTGGCCTCGCCGCCACCGGTCTTCCCTTATCAGCGCGGTGCCGAGGTCTACTTGCAATGGACCAAAGTGGATGGAGGAGGCAGACGTCACCCACTACGCTGAGTAGCACCCGGCAGGAGACCTAAGGCAAAGTCAAGTCCACTGTTTGAAATACAGTTAGTAAGGCGGGTACCCAGAACAATACGTAAGCAATATCTCTGGAAAACATCTAGCAAATCTGCATCCGCGTTTTGGAGCGCTCATGCTTCAGAGGCATATTTGACCACTGTCATCACTGTAGCATTCTATTCATGGTTTGCGGACTTATCTTCCTATTCTTCCAAACTTTTTTTTAACTGTGAAACAACACCTTGAGCCTTGGCTATTGTACTTTTAACATCTTTACTGAACCCACCGTCTTTACTAATAAGACTACCAAGGTGCCCAGTTAAGCTGCCCAGCTGACTAATCTTTTCGTTACCCAACGTCACCATTTATTTTCACTCATTCCTAGCCTTAGGTGCTTAGTCTTCTTATCATTAATTTTCAAACCTATTCTAGTTCCCTGAACTCGCAAAACCTCTAAAATCTCATTCATTTCGCTCACACTTTCAGTTAGGATGCTTAAATCCTCGGCATAATCCAGGAGCAAAGCCCAGGAGACTTTTTCCTCCCCATTTGATTCCAAGGTCTCCCATTGCCTTTCCAGAGCTCCTTAAGACAAGGTCATCAAAATAATCCATATAAAGGTGGATAGAACACAACCCTGTTTAACTACTGATTTAAATCAAAACCAGCTGCTAACCTCATTTCCTACCTTAACCGCGGAAGAGTTATTCTCATACATAGAACTAATCACCTTGATGTATTTGTCTGGAATACCACACAAGGATAAAACCTTTGTGAAAGCACTTCTATCAACAGAATCGAACGCTTGCTCATAATCTATAAAACTGAGGAACAAAGGTGTTTGACAACTGTGGCACTTCTCAATTATTACCCTAAGAGTGAAAATTTGGTCGACACATCCTCTACCTCTTTTAAAACTGCACTGTTCTTCTCTTAAAACTTTGTCTACAGCACCTCTCAGTCTAAAAAGTATCATATTAGTAAGTAATTTGCTACCTACAGAGATCAGACTAATACCTCCTTACTTACCACACTCACTCTTATCACCTTTCTTATAAAGTGTCCTAATTAAGGTTTTCCTAAAATCTTTAGGTACTTGCCCTTTTTTAATAATCATATTCATAATCTTCAGTAACTTATTTCTGATCTCAGAGCCACAATATTTGAGAAACTCATTTACAACACTATCAGCACCTGGAGTCTTATTGTGTCTTAATCCTTTTAGTGCTGTCCCTAATTCTTCCTTACAAAACAAATCTTCCTTCACATCCAAGGTATCACAAACTTTTTTATTCTCCTTTATATCTATCCCTGTAACTCTATCTTGGCTTAGCATATTCTCAAAATGTTCTGCCCATCTCTCTTCAGCTCTTTCCTTATCACTAGTTGTGGCCCCGTTCCTATCTTTAACTTGGGCAAGTCCGGATTGACTACTCCCTCTTAATTTATTATTTTGCCAGTACAATATTTTACTATTATGCCATCTCGCTGAATCTTCCAGATCCTCGGAAACTGTATCCATGGCCTCCACTTCATCCCTTCTTAGTTCATATTTTAATGCTTTCTCCAGTTTCTATACATTCCTTTTGTTTTCATATGATCTATCACTCAAATAGTTCTTGTGCAAGTCCCTTCTCCTTTCTATTAATCATAAAGATTTTTCACTAATGTTCTTGGCTGCAGTCCTAGCTTTCTTCCCTAAGACCTCTTCAGCTACTTCACAAATTGTTTTTCTAAAATTATTCCAACAATCTTCTACATTGCCAAATTTTAAACTCTCAATTTTAGTATTCAACTGTTCCTGGAAAATTTCTCTCAAATTCTCATCCTGGAGTCGACCAGCATCTTAACTTCCCAGGAGGTAGTTACCCTTCCAAAATTTCAGCTTTAAATTAACCCTAGACACAAATAGATGGTGATCTTTACTTTTGACATAAATAACATCACTCCTATATACCCTAGTAACATGTATTGATCCTGCCAGTCATCAGTTTACTATAACATAAACAATAAGGTTTACTGTCTTACCACCACGTGAATACCATGTTAACTTATGAGCCATTTTATGACCAAACACAGTATTGGTTATAACTAGATTGTTATACTTACAAAATTGCAAAAGTCTGTATCTATTACTTTTTCTTTTCCTCCACCAAATTTTCCTAGTCTAGGATACCATCTATCCCTATTTCTACCGACCTGGGCATTAAAATTTCCTAGTAAAAACATCATATTTCTACCTGAAACCCTGTCTATTCGCTCCTGAAACTGTAAGTAAAATTCATCTGATTCACTTGTATCTACTTTAGTCGGTTCTAAAGGGGCATATACTTCTGTAACTGATGCCCTGAACTTTTTAGTCAAAAATGAGCAATTAGTATTTTATTTTTAATATCTTCCCTGCCTAAACAAGACTTAGCAGCTTCTTTATTCATCATGAGCCCTACTCCCTGTCTATGTATCCCATCTTTCCTGCCCGAGTAAACAAAGTCTATATCACATAATTTCATGCTTCCTACTCCTGGGAATCCTCAGCAGAATCTAAGTATAGGAGTAATTTATTTTCCCAATTGGTTTCGTTTTCTTTTATTGTAATTTCTGTGTTCTGTCGGACAAATTATGGATTATTAGTTAAATAATCCATGTAGATGGGGATATGACATAGCCCCACTTAACTTCTGGCTTAATACAAACCAGCTACTAATCGCTTTTCCTACCTTAACAGCAGCAATGCTATTCTCGTCTGTAGCACTAATTACTTTAATGTATTTTCCTAGTATACCATACAAGATTGGGACCTTTGCTAAAGTACTTCAATCAGCTGAATCAAACGCTTGCTCATAATCTATAAAACTGAGGACTAAAGGGGTTTGATGACTCAGGCACTTCTTGGTTATTAATCTAAGAATAAAAATATGATTGATATATCCTGTTTCTTTCCTAAAAGCAAACTGTTCTTCTCTTAAGACTTGGCCTTCAGCATCTTTAAGTCTAAAAAGTATCACCATATATCCAACAATAACCAAGCTAATACCTCTATAATTACGACACTCACTCTTATCACCATTATTATAGAGGGGTTTAATTAAAGTTTTCCTGAAATCGCTAGGCCTTATCAAAAATTATATCAATAATCTTGAATATTTTTTTTTTCTGACTTTATAACCACCAAGTTTAAATACCTCATTTACAAAACTATCAGCACCAGCGGCCTTGTTATTTTTAATACTTTTAGAACTGTCACTAAGTCTTCCTCAAAAAATAGATCTTTCTTCCCATCCAAAGTGACAAAAACTTTTTTATTCTTTTTTCTGTCTTTTCCTGAACTCTATAACGTTTTTTTCACATTGCCAAAATCTTTTGCCCGTCTCTCGTTATATTTGTCCTTATTACTTATTGTAGTCCCGTTCCTATCTTTAACTGGGATAAGTCCCAGTTAAATACTCCCTCTCAATGTGTTAACATGCCAGTAAAATATTTTACTATTATTCCATCTAGTTGCATCTTCCAGATCCTCCGAAATATTACCCATAACCTCCACTTCACATCTCCATACTTCATATCTTAATGTTTTTTCCGCTTCTTTATATTTCATTTGTTTTCATAAGATCTTTCACTCGGATAATTCTTGTACATGTCCCTTCTCCTCTCTATTAAACATAAACATAATCTATTAAACATACAGCTTTTTCACTAATATTCCTAGCTGCGTTTCTAACTTTCTTCCTTAAGAAACTATCAGCAACTTCACAAATTGCTTTCCAAAAAATATTCCATCCATTTTCTACATTGACAAATTTTAAACTCTCTCAGTTAATATTCAATTGTTCCTGGAAAGTTTCTTTCAAATTCTCAACCTGGAGTCTAAAAACATCAGAACTTCCCGGGAGGTAGTTACCCTTGCGAAATTTCAGCTTCAAATTAACCCTAGACATTACTAGATTGTGATCTTTACTTTTAATATCAATAACAGCCTTCCTATATACCCTAGTATCTTGTATTGATCCTGCCAGTCTTTGATTAACTATTACATAATCAATAAAGTTTGATATACTACCATCACTTGAATACCACGTAAACTTATGGGCCATTTTATGACCAAACACTGTATTAGTTGTAACTACAATGTCATACCTGCAAAATTGCATCAGTCTGTAGCCATTACTGTTTTCTTTTCCTACACCAAATTTATCTAGGCTAGGATACCATCTATCCCTATTTCTAGGGATATCCCTATTGGGGATATGATAATTATTTTAAAGCGGGTTTACATAGTGAAGAAATTAAGTGGTATATATCAGGGAGGGGTAATTTTCTAGCACTTGGAGAAAGGAGGAAATATTTAGGGAGGGCAAGGGTAAAGGACGGTCCTTACTCATGCCCTTTGTGCGGAGAAAATGGTGAGTATCTGCTTCACTTCATGACCCTTTGTCCCGAATTAAAGGATTTAAGGAAAGAATTATTTTTGTTAATGTGGGGACAAGTGAGTAGCTGGTTTCAGTAATGGGATCAAAAAATTATGGGACAATAAGAATGATAGCAAAGTATATAAAATTGGGTATGTCACATAGAGATAGATTTTTGTAAAGGGGGTGGGCTGAGTGTGGAAAGTATTGTTGTATGTGTGTAAGTTGTTTTCTTGTTTGTTATTTTTGTAGTAATGGCCCTTGATAGATGTAAATACATTTATCTATTTATGTTAGTTTAATGGTATTGTGTGCTTTATTAGGTTTTAGTAATGTTTTGTAATTTTGCGTCGTTATTGTTATGTAGGCTACCATACTCTGCTATGAGTGTTTTAATCATGTGCTATTATTTTGTGTGATTTTCCTTTTTTTTGTCATGGCCCAGAGTGGCTTTTATTGCAATAAATATCTATTTATCTATCTATCTATATATCTATCTATCTATATATCTATCTATCCTGTGATATCGAGATTCTCTTCTGGATGTTCCAGATTCAGGAATATACTGATTCTTATCCTGGAGTCTATGACCATCATAGCTTCCCGAAAGATAGTTATCCTTCCGAAATTTCAGCTTTAGATTAACCCTAGACTGAAGAGTATATTTACTAAAGAGTATTAAGCGTTAGAAACAACGTTAAAAAAAATTCAGAACCTACGAGAGTGAAACTTCTGCAACAACTTTATTTTAATTTAACTTTAACTTTATTACACTTAAAACAAATTAAAGATTTGTTTTTCAAGATTTTATTACATTTAAAGATTCTGTGAATGTTTTAATTTCAATTCTAAAAGTCGTATTTTACTATAACTCTTATTTTATTTATATCTGTTTTGTTTAGGACAACACTTGGGTATAGAACAACCCAGAGGGAGCCAATCGAATTCTCCCCCTAGATTTTAAAATTATACTGTTATTTCTGTTTCACAGCTATTTTCTATGTTAGCTAACAAGGTAAGCCACAACGCAGTGCTACAAAAATGTTCGAAATCAAACATTTCAAAACGAAAAAAATCGAAAATACGCTTCGGAACATCAACAGAGGTAACACTGTTGCCTCAACACATCACTAGATAAATATCCTATGTCATACGTTTCAAACGAAAAAAAAATCAAAATGCACTTTGAAACACCAGGTAACACTGACAAGATAAAACCACGACTCAACACTCAGAATTACCCGAAGTCATAAAGTTCAAACGAACATGCAATGAGTTTCACGAACAAAAACAGCATTCAACAACTTCCATGAACATAAAGCAGCACACAAGAAGTTCCGTGAAAAAAATCAGTATAGTTTGGAGGAAAGATTTCATGAAGAGAAAAATCAAATTCCAACAAGTTCCATAGCTCCAGATATTTTCAATGTGCCAGTTCCAACTCCGACGTCCTTCAGCTAAAGATTCAATTCAACAAAATTCAAACTTTTTATTTCCTCCGAATAAGAAGAGTAAAAATTAAAAAAAATGACCGCTAATCAACAGACCATAAAATTCTTTTAAACTATATGACGACAAGTAAGCAAAGGCCTTCAATCCAACTTACCACACAAATTAATACTTCATTCAATAAATATGACAAGATAAGACCACGGCAAAACACTAGTAAAATATCCTAAGTCATACCTTTCAACTGAAAATGTTCCAAAATACACTTTGAAACATCAACACAGGTAACACTGACAAGTTACATCACGACTTGACACTTCAAAAATATCCTGCGTCATACGTTTCAAATAATAGAATATCTAAGTGCACTTTGAAATATCAATAGAGTAAACTTTAACAAGATAAACCACGACGCAATACTACAAAGATATCCTAAGTCATACGTTTAAAAACAAAATAAAAATTCAAAAGAGCACTTTGAAACATCAACTGAGGTAACACTGACAAGATAAGCCACGACAAAACACTAAGAAAATATCCTAAGTCATAAGTTTCAAGCAAAAAAATTCCAAAACGCACTTTGAAACATTAACCGAGGAACATTGACAAGATAAACCACGACACGACACTTAAACAATCCCAAGTCATATATTTCAAACGAAAAAAATCCAAAAATTTACTTTGAAACATCAACAGGGGTAACACTGACAAGACTAACCACGATACAGCAGTACAAAAATATCCTAAGACATGCGTTATAAAACGGAAAAGTTCCAAAATGCACTTTGAAACATCAACAGAGGTAACACTGACAAGATAAATCACGATACAATACTACAAAAATATCCCAAGTCATACGTTTCAAGCGAAAATATCACGAAATGCACTTTGAAACATCCAAAGAGGTAACACTGACAAGACAAACCTCGATAAAACACTAGAAAAATTACCTAACTTGGTATGTTTCAAACGAAACCAATTCCAAACTACAATTTGAAAAATTAACGAAAGTCCATTGACAAGGTAAGCCACGACATAACACTTCAAAAATATCCTAAGTTATACATTTCAAATTAAAAAATATCTAAATACACTTTGAAACGTCAACAGAGGTAACATTGACAAGACAAAGCACGACGAAATACTACAAAAATATTCTGAGTCTTCCTTTTCAAAACGAAAAAATTCCAAAATGCACTTTGAAAAATCAACCAAGACTGAACAATTACTAAGATAATTAGAAGATTACCACCTCGACCTTCTGGCTCTGTCAGAAGTTCGATGGCTAGGATCTGGATCAAATAAACTGGATGGAGATGTGACCATTATACACAGTGGATCGCGGAAAAAACGTAAATACGGAGTAGCCCTAATGATGACAAAACAGACTTCCCAAGCTCTACTACAGTGGACACCGGTGTCACCTAGAATCCTGAAAGCCCGCTACTTCGGCGCGCATGTGAAACTGTCAGTATAGTATGCTACGCACCCACCAATGACGCCACCGACGAAGCAAAAGACGAATTTTACAGAGCTCTCAACTCCATGGCAAACGACATACCACGGCATGACATGGCATGTTTTCTAGGAGACTTTAACGCGAAAGTAGGGAACGACCGATCGTTTTCCCCAGATGTTCTCGGCGAGCATGGCCTGGGCCAGCAAAATGAATACGAAGAATTACTTAATTACTCGACTTCGCGCTCCTTAACGACCTAGTAATCGGAGGTACCCTATTTTCTCATCGGGATG
The DNA here is from genome assembly GCF_049724085.1 of Artemia sp. Qi Xiang Cuo. Lineage (NCBI taxonomy): Eukaryota > Metazoa > Arthropoda > Branchiopoda > Anostraca > Artemiidae > Artemia > Artemia sp. Qi Xiang Cuo. The sequence goes on from NC_142800.1 coordinate 68,666,499, forward strand.
TACACAAATATTCTTGGATATCTCCCCATGGCCACACCCGAAATCAGATTGACCTTTGTCTTTGGGGCAGGAAGTGGTGATCAAGCCTACTTGATATAAGAGGATATAGAGGAACTGACGTTGGCTCAGATCATAATCTGATGGCAGCAAAAATCCGCCTCGAATTGAAAAGAAATAGAAACGCAAATAAGGCTGCCTTAAACCCAGTCTTTGACTCGGAAAACTGAGGTTGAGAGAATTCAACCAAGCCTTTAAACTAGAGATGCGAAATAGATTTGAAGCCTTTTCTTTACTAGATGATGCTGATAGCAATCAATACTGGGAAAGCACAAGGTTTTTTGTTCAAGATACCGCGAAAGCCACCATTGGGTACCAAAAGACCAGTGGCTATCTGACCAAACATGGGAACTCATAGAGACAAGAAAAAGAGTAAAAGCATCACTTATTTAAAGACAAACCCCTGACCAACAAATCCTCAGAAACGATGAATACAGAGCCGCGGATAAACAGGTAAAGAAGAGTGCCAGAAAAGACCAGAGAAACCTTCTGGAGCGAAAAGCAGCGCAGGCAGAAGAGGCAGCGGAGAGAGGTGATTCAAGAGCCGTCTATAAAATTACTAATGAGATTATTGGAAAGAAATCCTCTATTCAACATGGACCAGCAACAGACCCCTCAGGCATCCTGATAACACAGCAGTCTGACGTAAACGAAGTTTGGGCAAGTCAATTCGAGAAGCTGTTGAATAGACCTCCACCAGAGGATCCCCAATAGATCCCAGCCACAACATTGTTTTCCTTAGATATAAGCACGGATCCACCGTCATCCACTTAAATTATAGCAGCAGCAAAGAAGCAAAAAATGGGAAGTCGCCTGGCGAAGACAGGATATCCACAGAAATGATCAAAGTGACTGTTATGACCTGCCTCAAGTTCTGGACAGCGTTGTTCGCAGTAATCTGGACGACCGCCAAAATACCTTCGGCTTGGAAAAGCAGCACGCTTGTGATGATCTTTAAGAAAGTCGATGCGTCCTTCCCAGACAACTGGCGAGGAATCTGCAGGCTTTCCATACCTAGCAAATCGCTTACGCATATTTTACTGCAGGGAATCAGCTCGCAGCTCGACAGACACCTTCGCGACGAGCAACAGAGATTCAGACCGAACCGTTCATGTGCAGACTTGATATTTACCCTATGACTACTGACGGAAGAAAGCAGAGAATGTTGCTCCAAAATCTATATGATATTTATCGATGTTGAGAAGGCATTTGACTCAGTAGACTGCCAAAGTCTGTGGAAGATCCTACTGCATTACGGAATCCCTGAAAAGATAATTTCACTGATTGTTGCGTTTTATGAAGATAGCGAGTGCTGTGTAAGGACACCAGATGGCCAAATTTGTTTCTTCCGCATTCTGTCAGGAGTTAAGCTAGGTTGCGTCTTGTCACCGCTACCTCTCGTAATCGTCATTGATTATATACTACGAAGTACAAGCACAGACGGAATCCAGCTGAATCCAGGAACACGCCGCAGTGATGTAGACTTTGCTGACAACATCACCGTCCTAAAATCATGCAAGCAAAGACTCCAAGAACTCCTTGAAAAAAGTGAGGGAGAGAGGTCGCCCTGTCGGCCTGAAAATAAATAATCAGAAAATAAAATGCATGGCTACCACAGATTCTCCCCTGAGCATCACTTGCGGAGACCAACACATGAAGCAAGTCGTCAATTTTAAATACTTGCGAAGTATAATAGAAAGTACCGGATCAACCACAAAAGAAGTGCTCACAAGAATATGCCAAGCCAATGGGGTCTTCAATAGATTACAGAAAGTATGGCGGTCCTAAAGCTTCTCTATACGGCTAAAGTTACGACTCTTCAATAGCAATGTTATGCCAGTGCTGCTTTACCCAGCCGAAGCCTGACACATGAACCAGGAACAAGAAAGAAGAATACTTGCTTTCGAAAACACATGTCTCAGAAGAATTCTCAGCATCCATTGGCAGCAGAGAATAACAAACCAATACATCCATAACAAGACTGGCCAGCCTCTTATGACAAACATCATAAGAGTCTGCCGATGGAGATACCTTGGCCACATACTACGTATGGACAATCTCCAACTACCAACTGCAGCGCTTCATTGGCAGCCATCGGGTCCACGCCACAGGGGCGGACCCAGAAACACCCTGCGTCAAACGTACCAGACAGATCTCCGTAACCTGTACACATCAATCCAACCTCAGTGGGAGGACATATTTGCAACAGCAAACCAGTGGGAAGATTGGTGGCTTCTTCTTGATGCCCTGGGTGCCTCTGAAGGCAGAGGAGGATCTAAGGTCTAAGGGAAGGTAACAATGACAAGATAAACCACGACACAGCACTAGAAAAATATCCTAAGTTGTACGTTTCTAGCGAAAAAATTCCAAAATGCACTTTGAAACATCAACAGAGTTAACACTGAAAAGGTAAGCCAAGACACAGCACTACAAAAATATCCTAAGTCCTATGTTTCAAACGGAAAAAATTCCAAAATGCACTTTGAAAAATCAACAGAGGTAACGTTGAAAGGATAAGCCATGACACAACACTTCAAAAATATTCCAAGTCATACGTTTCAAAAAAATATCTAAATGCACTTTGAAACATCAACAGAGGTAACACTGACAAGATAAACCACGATGCAGCACTATAAAAATATCCTAAGTCATACGTTATAAAGATAATTCAAAATGCACTTTTAAACATCAATAGAGGTAACACAGACAAATTAATAACGATAGAATACCACAAAAATATCCCAAGTCATTTCGTTTCAAGCAAAAAATCCAATATACACCTTGATTCATCAACAGAGTGAACACTGACAAGATAAAACACGATAAAACAATAGAAAAATTACCTAATTCATATGTTTCAAACGAAACAATTTCCAAAACACACTTTGAAAAATCAACAGAGGTAACATTGACAGGGTAAGCCACGACACGACACTTCAAAAATATCCTAAGTCATACGTTTCAAATTAAAAGATATCTAAATAAACTTTGAAAAATCAGCAGAGGTAACACTGACAAGATAAACCACAACGCAATACTACAAAAATATTCTGAGTCATACTTTTCAAAACGAAAAAATTCCAAATGCACTTTGAAAAATCAACAGAGATAACACTGACAAGGCAAAATGCGACATAGCACTAGAAAAATATCCCAAGTTATACGTCTCAAAAGAAAAAAAAATCCAAAATACACTTTGAAACGACAACATAGGTAACACTGGTAAAGTAAGCCACGACACAACGCTACAAAAAAATCATAAGCCATACGTTTTGAATGAAAACTTTCTAAGTGCACTTTGAAATATCAATATTTGAAACTCTGACAAGATGAACCACGACGCAATACTAAAAAAATATCCTAAATCATACATTTCAAAAGAAAAAATGCACTTTGAAACATCAACTGAGGTAATACTGACAAAATAAGCCACGACACAACACTAGAAAAATATTCTAAGTCATATGTTTCAAACCCAAAAAAATCCAAAATGCACTTTAAAACATTAACAGAGGTAACACTGACAAGATATAACCACGACACAACGCTACAAAAATATCCTAGTTCATACGTTTCAAACCGAAGTGCAACGAGTTTCACGAACAATAATAAGCATTCAACATGTTTCACGAGTTTCGCGTACAAAAATCAGCACTCAACAAGTTCCACAAACATAGATCAGTAGACTAAAACCTCTGTGAAGAAAATCAATTTCGTGATTTGACAAAATTTCACGATGAGAAAAATCAACTTGCAAAAGGTTCCATAGCTCCAGACATTTTCAATATGAATGGAGTCGGACTCCAACTCCGACTCCATTCAGCAAAAAATAACTAAAACTCTAACCTCAGAGCCCTGTTTTAAAGGTTCTCTCAACGAGATTTGTAATTTATAACCAATTTTTACTCCAGCTCCAGTCATTTTCAATATTCAGACTCAAACTCCGACTGCATTCCGCAAAAAAAACTAAAACTCTAACTTGACAGTCTTGTTTTAAAAGTTCATTTAACTAGACTTGTAATTTATAACCGATTATAACTCCAACTGAGGATATTTTCAATATACCAACTCCAACTCCGACTCCATACACCAGAAAAAATAAATAAGACTCCAACTTCAGAACCCTGTTTTAAAGGTTATTTTCACTATATTTGTAATTTACAACCGATTTCGATTCTAGCTCCAGACATTTTCAATTTGCCGACTCAAACTCCGACTCCATTCAGCAAACAAAATTACTAAAAATCTAACTCGAGAGTCCTATTTTAAAGACTCTTTTAACTATACTTGTAATTTATAACCGATTTCGACTCCAACTGTGGATATTTTAGAAAAAAAATACTAAAACTCCAACTTTAGAGCCCAGTTTTAAAGGTTCTTTTAACTAGACTTTTAATTTATAACCAATTTTGACTCCAACTGCGGGCATTTTCAATTTACCAACTCCAACTCCGACTCCATTCACCAGAAAAAATCACTAAAACTCCAACTTCAGAGCCCTGTTTTAACGGTTATTTCAACTAGATTTGAAATTTATAACCGATTTTGACTCTAATTCTCCGTTCAACATTAATAATTAATAAAACTCCAACTTCAGAGCCCTGAAGTGAACTCTAACTCTGATGCCTTTAGCAAAAAAATTACTAAAAATCTTATTTCAGAGTCCTTTTTTAGAGTTTCTTTTAACTAGATTTGTAATTTATAACCGATTTCGACTCTAACTCCAGACATTTTCAAAGTGCAACTCCAACCCCTACTCCATTCTGCAAAAAATTACTAAAACTCCAACTTTAAAGCCCTGCTTTAAAGGTTCTTTTAACTAGATTTGTAATTTATAACGGATTTCGACTCTAACTCTCGACATTTTCAATATGGTGACTAACTTGGACTCTATTCAGCAAAAAATTACTAAAACTCCAACTTCAGAGGCCAGTTTTTAAAGTTTTTGTAGCTAGATTTGTATTTTATAACCAATTTAGACTCCGACTCCAGATATTTTCAAAATGCTGAATCCAACTCCGACTCTAATCAGCAAAAATTACTAAAACTCCAACTTCAGAGGCCAGTTTCAAAGTTTTTTTTAACTAGATTTGGGATTTATAACCGATTTTAATTCTCTTCGTTTAAAACACTAAGTCCTCTAGATCGTTTCCCAACCATTCCTGGAAATAGATTACCCCTTCCTGTACTTCCAATATCGCAGGTGTAGGAAACACGTCATTCTAGCAAGCAAAACATTATTATTTTTTTTGCACATTTTAAAAGTTAAGGTGGAGGTGTTAAGAGAATTTTTTTCGTGGCGGGGGGACTGAAAATCTAACATGCAATCAAAGAAATGATGCATTAAAAGCCTTCAAAATTATAAAATAGAGTCTAAAAATTTTGTTCAAATATCAACCTTCCCTCCCTGGAATTGCCTGCTAGGACCCACACCTTTCTTCTACTCACGCATGATTTTTTTCCCATTTGTCGTGTTTTTAACTGCTTTTTCTGTGTTTAAATGTTGTAAATTTTTTTTATAAGAAAATTTGTGTATGCAAAGCCATGTGTCTTTTTTGATTCCTTGTTTAGGAAGAATCTTCAATGCCCAAAAATTTACTCAATGAAAAATCAAAAACCATAACTAGGGGTCCTTTTCAAATTCGAGGATGTGTCTTGCCAAAATGTAAATATTGACGTAACTCCTGGTCATTGAAACATTGGTATGTCTCCCATGGTGTCACGGGACTCTTGCCATGAGGCTTCCAGAATTCATGTATTTTCTCGAAAACCAATTTCGTCATCCATAATACATAGGTAAACATAGCCGTAACAGATGGTCACGGAAACAGGGCATGCACTTTAAACAGGGATGCGCTTGAAACAGTGCGTGAAAATGGGAACCATACTTTCGTTCAATAGGTTATTTCTAGAATATAATAGCCGGAACAAGATATTGGAAATAAGCTGCTGGGCCTGGCGTGTGGGGCGTTGTTCAATTGGCTAGAAATTGATCTTTCGAGTCATAACGGGGACAAAAATCGTTTGAATACAATGATCCTTTGAGAAAAATATGCTCTAAAAGAAATAAAAAGTATAATGTAACAATCCGCGTATGTGTCCTCCTCAATTAAAAGTGGGGGGGATTTCCTCATGGACTTTGAACAAACGTTCCGCGTGGGAATACATTCCCCGTAGACTTTCCCCCTTACATAAGATTTAAAGAAAAAAACGCTTTGAAAGAAAAAACGTCTTGAAAGATAGGAAAAAGCCTTGAAAGAAAGAAAAAAATGTTTTGAAAGAAAGAACAAAAAATAAACGCCTTGAACATCTCGACGAAAAATAAAATTTTAAAAAAGTATTATGTGATGGCGTTGTGTGCGCTGTCATTACGTAAGATGTGGGCTGTCGTTAAGTAACCCCCGTGTGTATGCTGTCATTACATAAGACGCAAGTGTGCGCCGTTTCTTTATAATATCCAAATGTGCGCTTTCATTACGCAACATGCACGCTGTCATTACTCAACACCCACGTGTGTGCCGTCATTAAGTTATTTTCGATAAATCACCATACGATAGCATCACCCTTAATCCCAATTACGTAAGTTAGAATTCCTCATGATATTACATGTCACACGATCACGTCATCCATGCTACTAAACATCTGCATCATGTACAAAAATTGATAACACCTGGATGTCATGGGAAATCTGCCACCTGTTTCCTTCTAATACTAAAACAAGATTGCGTCATCCGTATTAGACTGGTCACGGAAACAAGGGTGTGTCTTATGACTTAATAGGGCATGCCATGGAAAGCTATGGGAAACTGGAAGGGATGTCTTGACGTAACAGGACATGTTGTGGAAACATGGGACACGTAACAATGTTGTCGTAGAAATCCTATGAGAATCTGCAATGGGCGTTGCAAATCCTATGGGAATCTGCTAGGGATGTTGTTACGCAACGGGGCATGTTGTGGAAATCCTATGGGAATCGGCTAGGGATGCTGTGGAAGTGATTATCCCCTTACTACTGTTACAAGGGCCATCCCTCGTGACTATAAAAAGGTTTCTCTTCCTTTTAAGTTTTAGTGACACTCTTAACTTTCATTTGAAAAAAAATCTTGCTTTCTCGCTTTCTCTGTCTAAAATACTACTATACTGATGCAATAAAATTGTTTATGGCTGGAAAATTCGTACTCAATTAAGTTTTTAAATAGTTATTGATAATGAACAGTAAGTAAGGAGCAACACGGCTCAATAGTGACTGAAATTCTATAAAACGAAGTTTGGTATTAATTAATACAACAAAAAAATTGGATTATTATGCTAATTCTAAATATATAAGATTCATTCGATCAGAAATTAAAAAAAAACAAGTTTTCAACAGAAAGTAAGGAGTAGCATTAGAACGCAAACCGCACAGAAAATATTGCGTATGTGAAGGGGTTGCCTGCCTCATTAATACCTTGCTCCTTACGCTAAAGTTTGACTGTTTGTCCCAATTTCCTAAGAACGACGTCTGAAACATAAGGGCCGTCTAATTAGAATAGGAAGCTTTTCTAAAAGTGCTAAAAATGGTAGCTTGAAGAGCAAGATGTTGAGGAGGGGGCAAACCCTTCATATACGGAATAATTTATGTTTGTTTTGACTTTTAATGTTACTCGTTACTTTCAGTATAAAGAACTAGTTTTTTTATTTAATCATTCAAAAAACGAGTAAGATTTCTTTTTTCAAATACCACAAGAGTAAATATTGTTTGTTTCCAAGAATTAGGCAAATTTGTTTTTGTCGTATGCTCGGCTATGTGTTTGCCCAGTTTATCAATGGGCAATAATAATTACTCTCTTTGAACTGCATTGTTTCCTTTCTTATTTATTTCTTTATTGCTATGGTATATTAATGCGTTGAATCCTTCATGTCTTGACAATATTGTTGCGCAACCATTTGGATTTCAAGTTATGAAAAACATTTTGAAAATAGACCTTGAGAAAAAAAATTACTTAGACGTGATAACCATTTCTAACCGTGGCTTCAAAGATTTGCTTCGCCTTAGTTGCTTTAGCTGACTTAAAAGAAAGTGAAAAGCCATATTAAAGACTAGGAAGAGCAAAAATAAATTAGTAATTAAAAATGTAGTAATAATTAATAATATAGTAATTAAAAAAGTCGTTTCAAGTACTCTATATGTTTTGACTGCGCAACATTTTTTATTAGGTAAAAAAAAACATTCTTGATTTCTGCTCTATTGTATATATTTATTACATTTTTTTCCAGGAATAATACGAAGAGATGGTTCTTAATATAACCGAAGAAAACAGCGGTTCTGGCCATGTAAATATGGACGCAAAAGAGTTCCTCAGCGCACTAATTTTCTATGTTAATGGGAAAAAAGTAAATTTTATATCATTTTTTGTTTCGGATCCAATTAAGAGAAATGTTAATGATAAGTGAAATCAGTAAATAGATAACTGGTTATAAAATAATTAAATGGGTAAGTTAATGAGGCTCATACAAAATTTGTTAATATTTACCAATAAAATTACTTTAACATTGAAAAGTAACTTCACCTTTTAAGGCCCGTTCGTCTGAAAATGACTTCGGATAAGCCTTGTATTCATCGAAATGCGTTAAATCTCTTAGTAAATTCTTTACTCTATATTTGGACGTTAACTTATTCATTATCAACCTAATTTCGCTTATCTAGTAAGCAGCATTCGCTTTTTCCCGTTTATAGAAGGGATGATGAAAGAAAATAAAAAAGAGGGGTCGTTTGATTGGAGATTTTGGTTGTAGTAGCCTTTTAAGGGCCAAAACTGACCTAAAAGTAGCCTGATTCCCCGTCAACGCCCGTATTGTGTCAAGTAATCCCTGGTGTCCTACTTGGTATCATTTACAGATTTTCACTCACATACTGTCTGGAAACAGCATAACTAGAAAATCCCAGGGGCGAGAGCCTTAAGTTTGACAAACAACGTGTGAAGAATCCAGAGAATTTTATCTGACATATATATAACAGAGAGATCGAAAGGTTTTACATGAGTTTGGTAAAATCAAGTTCATGTAAAAGAAAAGGAAAGGAATCTTGAGAATCAGAGGCAACGCCTATAGCAAAGACCATGAGGCTTCCATGTCTTATTATTTATAATTTTTTCTCAGAGGCCTCATATGGAAGGGGTGGTCATATAAACTTCGGAGGGGGCTCATTCTATTGGAAATTGGACGTTCTAGTGCCCTTTTTAAGAGTCAAAAATGACAGGAGGGAGACTAGCCCTTCCCACGGGAGGAATCTATTATCTGTGTCATAAAAGAACCCAGATCAAAATTTAGGCAGGCAAGGAGATCTATACAACAAAATAAACATTATCCAGTGCAGGCCCTTGTTTTTTTGCACTTAAATTTCACCTGATTTCCAATCACAAACAAAACAATTACCTCCTAACGCCTACCTTAGAACGCTTACCTTAGGAAAGTAAGTAAGTAAGTAAGTTTATATATAACCCTCAATAACACAAAAATAAATATGGAGTAAAGAAAAAAAATAATATAGCCCGAAAGGAAATACAAACGAAAACATAACACAAATAACATAGCAAGGTCCACTGAATTACAAATCGGGGAAAAAATAACTGATAGAATCACTGGCACACATCTTTTTCGGAGCATTAGCCCTCAGATCCTTAGCGATGTCGGCAAGCAGCACTACCGGATCGGAAAGTCAAAAACAAGAAATAATCTTGCTGTTTCTACACAATCTTGGAAAATATAATAAGAATTTATAATATTTAAAATAACTTCTGCTTAACTGAAGAAGGTCAGTTACCCTTCTTGGCTTGGTATTCCGCAATACCAAGCCATTTCATATTTGAAACACACTCGAGTAGCGTTGTACCCAGATGTAAAGGAAAAGCAGGGTTAGAAATATGAAAACAAAGATGCTTGCATTTAGAACTATTTACAGAATGTCCAACATTGCCCAAAACCATGAATCAGATTATGTATATTCTTAGATGAGGCCCGACCTAGTATGGGTAACTAATAGTACGTCTGCAGTATAACCAATATGACTGACACCAGCATTTTTTATAACCACAACAGGAGACAACATTCATAAGCAATCTGCAAAAACAGTTTCAAAAATATATGGAGACAGCACACCACCTTGCAAGACTCCCTTCTTTACTGTGATAGGCTCAGATATATCGGACATCTATTTCAACCGAACAAACGAATCAAAATACCAACATTGGAGAACTTTTACGACGGACAAATTGACTCCTGCTTAATTAAGCAATGAAGTGTTTGCTAATGTACGACATTATCAAAAGTGCCCGAAATATCAACTGAGCAAAAGTAAAGTGACCTTTTTTGCCTTTGGCCCAACCAAGCAACGGACCAAGTATATGATGGACATGAGAACAACTAAAAACCCCTATGAACCCACCGTGATAATTAGAAAATGATATTTAGTCAAAATTTCAAGCAAGACGGCATACTCAAATAACTTGTTCATGAAGGAAGACACTGTAATTGGTTGATAACTGGAACCCTGATCTGCAGCTTTTCCTTTTTCAAAATCGATGTTACGACCCCCGAAAGAAAATTATCTGGAATTAACGACTTATCTAAACACATCTGGAATAAGAGCTGAATGCGTGTTACCAATAATGGACACTTCGTGGTGCTGCCTAAGTAAAGACCGATGTGGGCAGGGCACAATGTATTATTTATTTATTATTTTCTTTTTTGGTTTTAAACCAGGCCACTTCGTATCGAAGGAGTTGTCGTATAAACTCCGAAAAGGGCTCATACGATAGAAAATTAAAATGAACATTGCGCCTTTTAATAGTCGAAAGTGATTGGAGGGCACCTAAACACCCTCCCCGCCCACATTACCCCAACAAAATATAATCAAATTTTGAGACAGCCATTTTGTTCGGCGTAGTTAAAAATTCCGAAAATTGTGTATTTGAGGATAACTAACCTAGTACTACATGGTTTTAAGTAGTGTCCTTTTTAATAGTCGAAATTAAATGGAGGACAACTAACCCCTCCTCCAACGCCCACCATTTCCCCATACAAAAGTTTCAAAACAAAATTTTTAACGACAACAAACGGCCATCTCAAAATTTCTATCAGATGCATTTCGGGAAAATACGAGGCGTGGGAGCATCCACCCTCGATCACTCACAATCTTAAAAAGGACACTAGAACTTTTAATTACCAATGTAATTAGCCCCATCCAAAGTTTACACGGTCACCCTTTCTATATAGACCTTATATGCCCTCACGACATAACTTACAACCCTTGCCCCCAGGGTGGCCAGGGGGGGGGGGGGTCGTCATCATCAAAGACATAATTTCTGGACTTTTAACGACGCTGAACAAAATAGCTGTCTCAAAATTTTGATTGGATGCGTTTGAGGAAATGGTGGGCGTGTGAGGGGGGTTAGTTCCCCTCCAATAACTTTTGACTATTAAAAGGGAAGACCTTTCAGCTACGCTGAAAAATGGTTATCTCAAAATTCTGATTATATTTTTTTAAGAGTCAAGAAATGAGAGGGCAACTGACCCCCCCCCCACTCCCGTTTTTCCCCAAACTTATATGCTACAAATTCTGACATAGCCATTTTTTAAAAATAATTCAAAAATTTGATAACAAAAACTCCGGTGTCGACACAACCCCCAGGGCCCGAGGGGTAAGTTTTGTAAGCGTTGTCTTGGGGGCATATATGGTTCTTATGAAAGGGATGCTTGTATAGACTTCAGAGAGGGCTTATTTAATTTGAAATTGAAAGTTCTAGGTTATTTTTTAAGAGTCAAAATAGATCCGAGGGTAACCCCCCCCCCCAAGTCTTTTTTTCCCAAATACTTCCAATAAAAATTTGAGATGTCCATTTTGTTATAAATAGTTCAAATATCATATAACACATACTCCGGTGTCGACACAACTCCCCAGGATCCGAGGGCAGGTGTTGTAAGTTGTTTTTTGGGGGAATATATGGTTCTTATGGAAGGGATGATCGTAAAAACCTCATAGAGGGCTCATTTGATTGAAAATTGTAAGTTCTAGTTCACTTTTTAAGAGTCTTGAGATGGAAGGGCGACTGGCCTCCCCCCTCCATGCCCTTTTTTCCCAAAACCCATCTGCTACAAATTTTGAGATAGCCATTTTTTTAAAAATAGTTCAAACATTAGATAACAAAAACTCCGGTGTCGACATAACCCCCAGGGCCCGGGGGGTATGGGTTGTATGTGTTGTCCTAGGGGCGTATATGGTTCTTATGAAAGAAGAACTCGTATAGACTTCATAGATGGCTCATTTGATTCGAAATTGAAAGTTCTAGTTCACTTTTTAAGAGTCGAGAGATTGAAGGTTAACTAACTCCCCCACGCTATTTTTCTCCTAACCCATCCGCTACAAATTTTGAGATAGCCATTTTTTTTAAAATAGTTCAAAAATTAGATAACAAAACTCTGGTGTCGACACAACCCCCCGGTACCTGGGGGTAGGCATTTTAAGTGTTATCCTGGGGGCGTATATAGGTCTTATGAAAGGGAGGCTCGTATAAATTTCAGAGGGGACTCATTTGATTGGAAAATGAAAGCTCTAGTTCATTTTTTAAGAGGCAAAATATATCAAAGGGCAACAAGCTTCCCCCCCCCCCCCCACACTCTTTTTTCCCCAAACCTATGCAATATAAATTTTTATATACCCATTTTGTTAAAAATTGTTCAAAGGTCAGATAAAAAACTCCTGTGTCGACGCAACCCCCCAGGGCCCGGGGGCAAGCGTTGTAAGTAATGCTCTGGGGATATGTATGGTTCTTATGGAAGGGATGCTCGTATAAAATTCGGAAATGGCTCATTTGATTGTAAATTGAAAGTTCTTGTTCACTTTTCAAGAATCAAATGAGATCGTAAGGCAACTAGCCACCTTCCCCCTCCACGCCCTATTTTCCTCAAACCCATCCGATAAGGACTTCGAGAAAATCATTTTTTTCAAAATGGTTCAAAGATCATATAACGAAAACTCCAGGGTCAACACAATCCTTCAGGGCCCAGGGTAGACGTCATAAGCTATGTCTGGGGGCATATATAACTTTTATGGAAGGGATGCTCGATTAGACTTTTGAGAGAGCTCATTTGATTGGAAATTGAAAGTTCTAGTTCAGTTTTTAAGAGTCAAAAGAGATCAGAAGGCAAATATCCCCCCCCCCCCCCACTTATCTTTCCCTCAAATGCATCCGGTAAAAATATGGAGATGGCCATTTTGTTAAAAGCAGTCCAAAGGCTAGATAAAAAAAATTTCATTGTCGACACAACCCCCCCCCCAGGGCCTGGGGGCAGGCATTGCAAGTTATGTCTTGGAGGCAAATGGTTTTTATGGAAGAGATACTCGTATAAACTTCAGGGAAGGCTCATTTGAATGGAAATTGAAAATTCAAGTTCAATTTTTAAGAGTCCAAAGAGGTTGGAGGGCTGTTAGTCCCCCAAGTACCGTTTGAAAGGTCAGAAATAAAAAACTCCGGTGTCGGCACAACCCTTAAGGGCCAGGGGGCAGGTGTGGTAAGTTATATCCTCGGGCCGTATATGGTTCTTATCAAAGGAATACTCGTATAAACTTCAGAGAGGGATCATTTGATTGGAAATTAAAATTTTTAGTTCACTTTCGCAAAGTCAAAAGAGATCGGGGGGCAACTAGCCCCTCCCCCATTCCATGCCTTTTCTTCCCCAAACATATCCGATAAAAATTTTTAGGTGACCATTTTGTTAAAATAGTTCAAACATCAGATATTCAAGATCCGGGGCACAACCCCCCAAGGCCCGGGGACAGGCGTTGTAAGTTATGCCCTGGGGGCATATATGGTTCTTATAGAAGGGATTCTCGTATAAATTTCAGAGAGGGCTCATTTTATTGAAAATGAAAATTTCTAGTTCACTTTTAAAGAGTCAGCAAAGATCAAAGGGCAATTACCCCCCCCCCCCCCTCCCCCACACCCTATTTTCCCAAAACACATCCGGTAAATAATTTGAGATAGCCATATTGTTAAAAATAGTTCAAACATCAGACAATAAAAACTCCGAGGTTGACGCAAACCCATTGTTTTTTACTTTGATATTGTTACTTTGATGCTAGTTTTGATACTTAGATGAATGTTTGATTTTGGAAAAAAGGTTTGAATTTGAAATGAGGAATCTTTAAAAGCTTGAAACTTTTTGCAATCAAAGACGAAAAAAAATCATTTTAAACTTACGATCAGCAGATACAAATACTTTTAAAATTCAAACTCAAAACGACCAGAAATAAGTATTAAAGATTAATTGAAACCCAAAACGAACAGAAATGAAATAAACATTCATAGATAAAAAACATACAACAAGTTATAATATGAATGAATAAATAAATCTTAAAGAGACTAAGGCTTAAATTTATTATGCAAATCAAGCTTAAAACAAAAAAATATTTTGCTATTGGAGTATAAATGGAACCCAAAATGAACAGAAATTAAATAAACAAACCTACAATAGATACTAATGTAAATGAATAAATAAATATTAAAAAGAGTGAAACTTAAATTGAATATACATATCAAGCTTGAAACGAACAAAAATCTCTACAAACAAGAGTTTGGGTATCGCCTCCTTCTCTCACTTTAAAAGTATAACCTACTGCGTCATTGGCGCTTAATTCAAAACTATATGTGTCTTGAACATTCTTAGAAAGTATAAACAAAAGTAAATTTAATATTTGATATATAATGATTTTAATTGTTGAAAGATCCATCAGTTCAAGATTTTATTTCACTGTAACTTTATTTTCATTTTCAATGCTGTAAGAACTGGAAAAGAAAATATTTGTAATAAAATTCGTTTTCAGTGAAGCACCAATGACCCAGTAGGCTTTAGGTTTTTACACTTAAGGAAGGGGGCAGTATCCAAACTCTTGTTTTTAGTGAAACTATATTCATCTTGAACAATTTTAGAAAGAACTAATAAATGAATCTGAATATTTGATGTGTAATGATATTAATTGCTGAAAGCTCATCATTTCAAAATTTACTGTAATTTTAATGTTTATATTCAATATTAAGCACAAAAGAAAATATTTTTAATAAAACTCGTTTTCAGTAAAACTCCAATGACGTAGTAGGTTTTAGACTTTTACAGGGAGAGAAGGAGGCGATACCCAAACTCTTGTTTGCAGTGATTTTGGTTGTTTCAAGCTTAATTTGCATATTCAATTTAAGTTCCACTCTTTGTAATATTTACTTATTCATTTATATTAGTATCTATTGTATGTTTGTTTACATAAATTATTTTATTTAATTTCTGTTCGTTTTCGGTTTCATTTATGCTTCATCAGCAAAATATTTTTTTTCCCTTTAAGCTTGATTTGCATATTAAATTTAAGCATTACTCTTAAGATCTATTTATTATTTAGATTTATTTATTCATTTTTATTATTACTATTGCTATGATTATGTATGTTTTTGTTGTGTATTTTTTTATATATGTATGTATGATTATGTATGTTGTATTTTTTTTTCTAGGATTGTTTATTTAATTTCTGTTCGTTTTGGATTTCATTTATTCTTTAATAGAAACTTCTGGTCATTTAGAGTCTGAATTTTGGCAGGTATTTGTATCTGCTGATCTTAAGTTTAAATGGTCTTTACTTTCTTTTGAAAAACTCCTTTTTCAGAATTTTTTTAATTAATTACAATAGATAGCTATGTCAAAGCCAAAACGAGTAAAAATTAACACGAGTAGGGCTTAT
Source organism: Artemia sp. Qi Xiang Cuo (assembly GCF_049724085.1). Classification (NCBI taxonomy): domain Eukaryota; kingdom Metazoa; phylum Arthropoda; class Branchiopoda; order Anostraca; family Artemiidae; genus Artemia; species Artemia sp. Qi Xiang Cuo. Next base: position 68,682,316 of record NC_142800.1, read on the forward strand.
AACGCCTACGCCTTCTCAAGACCAGAACCAAATTTGCGCTTTACTGAAAACAAATTCCTTTAAGATGTTTTCACTTCTCTTACTTTTATAAATAAAATATTATTAAATCTTTAAGGAATAAATATCAGAATAGTTCAATTAAACCAACAATTCATGGTCATATGTTTTTTTTCAGTAAACCGCAAATGGTGTTCTGGTCTGGAGAAAGCATGAGATATATCAGCCCTATTCATGTTAATTTTTGCTGGTTTTGAGCTTGACTCGGCTATTTATTGTAGTTTTTGCTCCTTGTGCGTTTCATTTATTTATTGATAGCGATTTGAGGTGGTTTTACGCATGGAAGATTATTTGACTTTATTTTTACTCATTCTTGGATTAATTGAGCTCTTTACTTTTCTTTGAAAAACTTGTTTTGTGAAAAAAATGTAATTAATTATAACAACGACCATCCATGTCGAGAAAACTGGACTTCTTAACCATCTTCAAAGCCCGATAAATATCACCACCAGATATTGACCATATATGGGCTTGCTGAAGAACTTAAGGAATGGTTTTATTCTTTACGGAAGAAACCACGGACTGGATAGACTAATTGAATGTAGAAAAAGCGTGAGTAAAACGAGCAAGAAAATCACGAATTTGGATAATCGAAACGGTAGAAAGCACACACTTACTGGTATTTATTACATTGGACCAAGATTCCCGATCCGAGAGGCCATCCAAAGCATTCAGGTGGGCTTGAAGGAAAGGAGATCTAAACTGACGTTTCGAGTTTTGTTTAATTTTGAATACTTCACGTTCACGTGACTTGGGCCGATCATAAACAATCCAAAGACGTAGCCAAAACTTCGCGCGTTGTTTAGCTTTTTTCACTTCAGGGCACATATTCCACAACGGCTCTCGGGTGCCAATTCTAAAACGTATAACAGGAACTAAGGCAGAAGTGGCTGACCTTAAACAATTACCAGCTGTTACCAGCTTGTCTGATAGCCACTTTGCAAAGCATCAAAGAGCAGGTCATTTCTTTCAGATTGGGACAGAATATTGGCATTAGTGTTACCAACAATAATCCAGTTTAATCCCTGATTAGTCACTCTTTGCAGAAGTGTCCTGAATCACTGGCAGGCCACAGCGAAAAAAGACACGGAAGAAATGTTCTTACGATTGCATGGCACGTAGACATTAATGAGGGCCATATTACCGCACTTTATTACCAGTAAGTTATAATCAGAAGGCATAAGCTAAGGCTTCTAAGAGAAACAAACCAAAGTTGCGAGGTCCCTAGGGGGTCAGCCACAAGTTTTTTTTAGCTTCACGTACACAAGTGTGATGGATGGGCGATCATTTAAGAGAATTTGTATTGGCTTTAGTTAGAAAATTATCCTATAGAAAAACTATATCATAATAAAGAAGCTCATCAATTAGAAGCTCCTTGTCTTTGGTTTTGTTAATATTAAGTGATACAAAGCACAATTTCTCGGTACTGACAGTCATTTCTTATTTTTGTTAACAGCTTCTTTCAGCATTTGGCATCTGAGACTGTAAGTCCGATCGTTCCAGGCAGGAGACTTCTCACACACTCGGATAAAGAGCATAACTCAGACAGACAGGAGTTTAAATGGCACCTGAACGCGTTAAAAACATCTGCGGGAATGACTGGTACTTCACTACGGTGACGGATAACAAAGACTGGCAGACAAATATCATCAGTATCGCACCTTGTGACAGTGTTAATAATATATGAGACTCTATTTGTAAGCGTGTTTGGCTGAATTTCTCTTATGCTGAATTTCTCCAGGATGGCAAAACTGGAAGATTTACCTCGACACTTCAGAAACCAGGAAGAGCGTAAAAAATTCAGACATATGATCCTTTATAATATCTGGATCGAAGCCTTTTTCGATACTGTCTTGGACAAAATTTAGAATGGAACCATAAACGAGCATCCCGGTGGTCCACACCATCTGCACAGAGCGCTGAATAAATAGTGAAAGAAAAAACCCAGGAACAAGGGAAGTGTCAGGAACCCTTCACCTATTCCCCGAAATCTTCGAGTAACTGAATACCGGTGGGTACATTTCGGTGCTTTGGAGAGGGGGGTTCCTTTCCCTCTTCTGATTTTTCCCAGTGAAAACAGATGCCTCTTAATTATATGAAGTTATCGACAGTGTTACAAATACTATTAATATAGATGGCGAGCCTTCTACTTGAGAGAAAAGGCAGCGCTGGTGAAAGTACAAAGAGGGAAAGACCTACACTAATTAGTAGTTGGAAAAGGTCTCTCAAGTAATATGTAACCAAAAATCTATTTTTAGAGGATAGAAATCAATATGAAAATAACTTCAAAGTAATTCATTAATTTTATTAAATAAACAACAAAGAAGCAAAATTCAGCAACAGTAAAACTGGGCCAAAAACTAGGAAAATAACAATGTTGGCCCAAAAAAAAAAATTTTCTTGCTAGCTTTTCTTGCTTTTTTGTGTTGCATGTATTATTAGTGTTTTACACTTTGCATAGAGTAATAATAATAGTAAAAAATTTCAACTCTTTGTACCAACTTGCATGTATTAAAAGAATTAAACGGAAGAGAAAAAAAAGGAAATAGAAAATATACTAATTATACGAACACTCACCAAAAAAGTTACATAACTTAACTTCTTTGACTTAAGAGTAAATTTCAAAGTTCACAATAAATTCATTTTGCTTCTAAGTATAATTTATACTAGCCATTCTGACTTTGAAGAAATGTCCAAAACTCCATATCTTTTCTCAATATATTGCACACAACTCAACATTAGATCTTGAAAAAAATTCTTACAGCAATAAAAAAAATTCGCTCCGTTAAGTCTATTGTCCTCTTCTAAAATACAAAATTAAAACCAAAACTGAATTTCGAATCTAGTCTAAACTTCCTTTAGCCTTGACACATAAGGTCCCACAGTGGCGTCGGAAGATTTCTATCTGCAATACTTTCAGAGAAATCATCTACGGCTGTAAAACCCAATAAAACTGGTTTTCTACAGCCAGAACTCACTATGGACATGCTAGACCTACAATCTTAGTATCTGCTTCAAGTAAAAACTGGATTGGCAGTTTGTTTTGGCAGAGAATAGGCATCTTCCAATATCCGTAAAAACCCTATAAATTAGGAAAAGGAATATATTTCAGTGTAGAAGTTTCTTGTACTTGTACTTGCTCTGGGACCAGATACGGACGTATTACCCAGCATCTTGAAGATTTCGTATGGTTAATTCCCGTTTGTCGTGATCTTTTCAAAGGTCTTCATCAATTTGGAACCTGCAGCTCTCTCATTGTGGGCCAAACTTTTTAAATCTGAAAATAGAATCCAGGCAGTTTTTGATAGTTACCAACCAATTTTTCAATGAACGCGTAGGTCGCCTGTGTAAATCTGGCAATGAAGCAGCTAGAAGGTCTTGCTTGAGGATATGGTCATTGGGATTTCTCTGGACACAGCCAAGCCATCCCAGTTTGCTTGGTTTGACCATTGTGGCGTTGGGTTTAATGTTACAGCAGCGGTGACACGTATCAACATTTGAAATATTTGTCCGAATATTGAATCCTCATGATTTTACGTAGACAGCATTTATTAAAGACAGTCATGTAATAAAGACGAGGAGCGTTCAGTAGCCAAGTTTCGAGTGTATAGAAGAGAAAAGACTAGCAGCCACTTTATAGGCTCTAATTTTTGTCTTCATCCTGATCTTCTGCCTGTCCCACAAAAAGTGTCAGAGTTGTAAGATAAAGACTGTGTATGCTTTTTAATAATTCTAACTATCTATTTACTCTCTTACAAAATATTCAATGATGCTTACCAGCATTTTTTCTTATAACAATGGTCTTTTTCTTTTAGGTTGTTGAGGCTGACGCTAATCCAGAATGGACATTGTTGTATTATCTGAGAAATAAGCGTATCCTTTTGATAATTAGACTGGTGACAACTTTTATATTTCTGGTAGAAAAGAAAGCTGGGTTGACTAGTTAATCATTCTAAAAATTTAGTTTTCTTCTACTTTTCTTTACTGCTAACTCTTTTTTTAAGTTGGATTTCTTTTTCATATGATGGGCATTCCGAATTTAAAGTTTCTTCCAGTGTTATTAATTTGTTTTCTATGGTTACACTTAAAACAAAAAATTTTCTTATGTCTCTTGGGCTCATCTCTTGTAATATCCACTCAGATTTTTGCTCCTTGAAATAAAACTGAAATATTAAATTTAGATTAAAGTTAATTTATGGTCACAACCAGTGGTAGTTTTAAGCTGTTTTGAAATAAAGTGGAAATTATTTGGAACACATTGTTCGTGGGGAACACGGAGGCAAATGAGGAAGTAAAATTTTCCTGGACTTAGAATATGCTGATGAGTTGAGCGTCCTAGATGAAATTGTGAGACGAAATGAATGAGCTTTCAGAGGTTGTGCAAGTTCAGGGTGTTTAAATGGGTCTGAATATTAATGTTAAGAAGACTAATTTAATGTGGTTATGAATAAATGAAGATGAAAAGGTGACTTTGGGTAACAATAAAATTGATGAAGTGCAAAGCTTCATTTACCATGGTGATATTATTAGTAAGGATGGTGGGTGCAGTGAACGAGTTAAAACTATAATAGCCAAGGCTCAGGCTCATTTTCCACGGTTGAAAAGAGTTTGGAATAATAGGAAGATAAGTTAGCGAACCAAGATTAGAATAAAGGAAGCTAAAGTGATTACAGGGGTCAAATATGGTTGTGAAGCATGGGAGCTCTGAAAAACAGAAGAATATTTGCTAGATGTTTTCCAGAGAAATTTTCTACGGATTTTCTTGGGTGCCCAACTGACTGACTGTATTTTAAACAGTAGGCACTGTGAATAGTGTGGCTCAATCACAATTTCTAGGGCTATAATGAGAGAAAGGTTGAGATGGCTAGGGCACGTTCTGTGGATGAAGGATAACAGATTGCCAAAGATTGTCCTTTTTGGCCAACCATCTAGGGCTAGACTGAAGGCAGGTTATCCTCAGTGGGGAGTGGGAGGAAGTCGTAAGGACACATTTAAGGGAAATGGGAACTTCTTGGGAAGATGAAAAGAGGTAGGCATCCAATCGGTTGGAATGGAAGAGGAGCATGCGTAGCTATGTTGGCCTCATGCGGCTTGTCGCTGTAGTGTATTGTTAGTTAATAGTAGTAATTTAAGCTGTGTCTAGGTTACAATTATCAGTTTTAAAAACCTTAGATTTTAATTGTGTTGACCAAAACAAGTTTATTTTCCTTAATTTAATTTCTTATAGTTGGCTTATGTGGAACCAAACTTGGTTGTGGTGAAGGAGGATGTGGTGCCTGCACTGTTGTAATTTCAAAGATAAATAGAAGAAATAATTGTAAATCGTAAGTTTAGCCCAAATTGGAAAGGGCGCATGACAGCTACTGAAAAAAAGGAGGGTTCCATCTTAAAGTGAACCAAATAAATGAGCGAGAAAAGAGCTTCCAAAGTAAAAAAAAAAGCATATATGTATTTATTATGAATTTTAGTTTCTAAAGACAAATAACCAAGGCTTACTGATTAGAGTTTCTGGACAATCATTCATGGACCATAATTTCATTCTAAGACACAATTTTCACTTGTTGTATACTTGACTATCTGGCCAACCCTCCCCACCCCCACCCCAAATAATTTTTATTGTTATCAAGAATACGTTTCTTTTGGAAAACAGACACGAGGTAAAAAAAAAATGGTTTAAATAAAAGAAAATAAATGGTCTAAGTGCTTCTCTATATTGTGTTTCTGAATCATATTTTCTGAAGAATAGGCACACAAATGATATATTGATATGTTTGTCATAGGATATATAATTTTTAGGATAGTTTAACTCTCAGTTCTGTTGGTATTCTAGTATATTAAATGACAAGCATGTGCAAGTATATTTATTGCTTAGATGGGGTAAACCTAAAAGTTTTAAACTCTTTAATGAAGATTTTGCCTCTTTGAAAGTCTTTAATCACAGAGTCATGGCTTACAAATATTGCCATATCATTCTCGGGAATAGCCCAAGGCTAAATAATCTTTCTTTTGTTTATGTTGACCTCGTATGATTCTGTTTAATTTAACTAAAGATTATCTGAGATTGTGCCCCAGGTGTTGTGCAAAAAGTTATTTTTGTTAAACAGACATTGGGTAATACACTTTCCAATTTTGACTCCTATGCTTTGTCTTATTGTCTGTCTTTACAATAAGAAAAGACAGACAATAAGACAAAAGGACAACTGTTTGACAAAAGGATCCCTTAACTCCATGGAAAGAATTATTGAAAATATTTTGGCTCTATGCCATGATTATACTGACGCAGAAGCTTTCTATCGGATTCTCCTATATTTTGCCACAAGGCTTAGAATATTTTAATTGCAAATCTGACAACTTTTATTCCTCATTAAAAAAGGTTTTGTTCCCGGTTCGGCACTCATTTTGATTTAAACTTTGGATAGCACTTAGATCCAAACTTTGTGACCCAAAGGCACCTATTGTCTGTCCAGTAGCCTTATAATTCTGGTACTCTTTGAAAACCAATAAATGAAATACATGATATTATCTCCCTGTGTTTAAGATTAATTAAAAAAAAACATTTTCCACAAAATAAGTTTTTTAGAGAAAAGTAAAGAACTCCATTAAACAAAAAATGAGCAAAAATAAAATCAATTAATCTACCAAGCGTGAAAATACCACAAATCAGCATCGATAAATAAATGAAACCCAAAACGAAAAGAAAAACAATAAATAACCGAGTCAAACTCAAAACGAGCAGAAATTAACATAAGTGAAAATTTGTACTTTAGTGAAAAAAATATAAATGTTTCTACTTTTATAACTTTAATAAATCAAATAATATTAAGATTTTGATTACTAAATATCAGTATATGTATATTAAACTGGCAATGCACATTCATTTGTATTTTTTTCAGTAGAGTGTAACTTATATTCTGACCTTGGGAAGGCATAGGGGTTTTGAGCCCAACTTATGTTAATTTCTGATTGTTTTGAGTGTGACTCGGTTATTTATTGTAATTTCTGTTCGTTTTGGGTTTCATTTACTTGTCGACACTGATTTGTGGTAGTTTCGCGCTTGGTAGATTATTTGATTTTATTTTTGCTCATTTTTTTGTTTAATGGAGTTCTTTACTTTTCTTTGAAAAACTTATTTTGAGGAAAATTTTTTTTAGTTAATTTATGTTTGTTTTATATTGATACCGTCTTTTCAGGGAAAAGAAAATAATACTTTAAATCTTCTAGTTCTTTTTAGACTTTATAGTTTGGCTTGCTTTTTGTATGCTGGAGAAAAAATTTCAGCAATTTTTAACAACATACATCCTTTTGAAAATCTGGACATAAATAGTAGTGTTTAATTTAGTTTCATACCTCCTCTAGTTTGAGCTTTAGTTTCTTCTCTTCTTATCTATTATCCACAAATCTTACTCAGCCATGAAAGTTTTGTAAGATTCACCCGAAGCAAAAAATAGAGGTGACAGTAAAACTCAGAGATCTCATTGGTTTGCTAGTTGATCAAAAAGTTCCCATTTCAGAATTTTTTACAATCTGACTTCCTTGTAGAGCATTGCCGACGAAGATCATTAATGTTTTAAGTGACTCAGCAGAATCTCAACCATATTTTGGTTTCAAATGTTCCTCAGCTGCGTATGGCAATAAGGTTGGTATTGAAGAAACCCAGTCGTTAAAAAGACCATTAAAACTCTCCAGAAAACTGCCAGAGAACTAAGACCCCGTTGTCACAATCAACGAGGCTGTATATGAAATTATATTTACCTTAATGGTGAAAAATTCACCAGCTTATTCTGACGTTGTCTTCAGAATGGGTGTTTTTCTTACCTTGATGAATTTCATGGGTACAATTGGTCATACAATGAAGTGCTTTGGTTTAGAAGAGCTGTTTTATGAGGCTGGAATTCTACTAGAAAGGACTGCAAAGAAAGCTATGAGTGAAAAAAGTGTTATGAAGCCCTCGCTGGTCATACCTTTGTTCTCGGGGCTGTTTCTGTTTGTAGGGGAAGCTTATGAAAATTTTTTCATTAAATCAAACGAATAATCGTGTATTACTATTTTCGACGAAATTGGAGACTTACTGCAGAACTTGAAATTGTCTAGGGAGGACACTCCCATTCATGAAAACCTTCATTGTCTTAAGAAAAATTTGTCACATTATCCCCCTGGTTAGAAATGTTTGAGAATTCCTGTGCATGCAAAAACCCAGAAGTTCTAAAACTAGTACCAAAAAATGTTACTGAATTTGTGGCAGTTTTTGCAAAAAAGCTGGTGACTGGAATGGCTGCCTTGCCGAAGTTGGCCAAATGGTTTTATGGTTGTCACTATAGTAACCACTTAGTTTCATGTGATCACTATAAATACGGGACCTGCTTGATTGAGTACCAGGAAAATATATAGGATTTACCCTCAGGTGTATATCAGGCATTACGAAATGGACTGTCCTACCTAAAGAGGTGAATTCCAAATTCATTTGCATATCCCCTAATAATGTGATAGAGTCCACTATTAATTTGGATTCAAAAACAGATGGTTGAATGACAGGGATTACCATGAACGAGCTGGCGCTTGGGAAGTGGACTTTAACTCTTCGTTTTTGTGCATCAGCCTCAGCTACATTTAGCGAGATGCTATGTATTATACCTCCAAGTGAGTTTGGTACCACTCACCCCAAAGATCTCCCTTCCTTCATCCTGCAGTAACACTAAGCTTTTTATAAAGTAAAATCTGTTCTGGAATCCAGGCTCAATCCTTTTCAGTGCATTGAAGAGGATTTGGTAAATATTTATACTCCTGAGACAGTCGATAGTGAGATTAATGATAGTCTTCTCAACGTGTGAGCTAATGGAAACAGAGATCTTGAGCGGTACTTGGACGAGGGTATAGCTACTTTAGTAAAATGAAGGTCACGAATAACGAGCAGGCAAAACAGAAATAGAAAACAGGGACTTCAACTGCTGTAAATGGTCTCATAAATGTTGAACTTCAACCTGTCTAAAGGGTATCGGTGATTGTTGATATTACTAGTGGCACATGTCTTAAACATCTGGAGGATTTAGTTTCTCATGCCCTTCTCCCATATGCACTTTCTATATTTAAGGTAATTTCCATTTCTGTGAAGGTTTTACATCGGTCAGGAGCCAAGTCAGCTGTTCTGGAGTATTTGAAAACAAAAAGAAGTTAGTGCGAGAGGCCCGATAATGTCCAGACTAGCACTACTCAATGGTGGTAGACTGTATAACGTACCTCAAAAGCCACCCATCAACAGAATCTGAAACCATTGAGAGATAAAGAAAACTGTCTATTTTCTATTTGAGTCTATTTTATATTTTTGTGTCTTTTAACGGTGATATTGAAAAACCTAATCACTTTGCAGAAAGATATGATGGAACATTTGGATGGGATTATTTGAATGGAAAAATAAAGTAGGCAATATGAACGGCTTGGACTGTGGTGGTTACCACAAACAGCAAAGATATCCATAAAAATTTGCAGAATCTCTAAGTAAATACTCTAACCAAAATGATTGAAACTCGATACTATTAAATTCCAAGGCCAAGTAAAGCTAATTGAACTATTATTTGAAAACTTGAAACTAATTGAAAACTAAAGAATTCGAAAACTTGGCTCATGTGCTTCAAGTAGGTTAACCTATCTGCCTCTCTGGAGTTTTTTAAGACCGGATGAAAACTTTGATGCTCAGTAGAATTGGAAGCATTAATACAGGCTTTGAACAGAATTTTAGTTTTACCCATGAAGAGGCTGATACTAGAGCTGTGTTTCACACGCTGGACTGTTTGAAAGGGTGTCGGTATTTCGTATGTCAATGCGAATAACAGAGCCATTACTGGCCTTCTGCTGTATCATTATGGAGTATTCATTATCTACTGCTCAAATTGTAAAAAAGAAAAGTTTTTGTCGAGTTCTGTGAATATTCAGTGCCTATACATCAACTATAATGGAATTTATCAAACGAATTAGCTTTCTCCATCTGCCTTCTTTGCATACTTTCGGGTTGTGACACCGTTGGTTTTATAATATCTAAAGGAAAAAGAGTGGTGGCTAAGGCTGTTCACGAATGAGGATTACAGGAACGGACAAAACTAGTCTGCTTGTGAAAGAGACAGAGAGGTCAAAACTAGATCATTCTGCACAAGAAAGCTTGCTTTCTATTTTCAAAAAAAGTGATTGCTGCTACATACGGTAAATATCACACCCCTTTACCTTTCTTGACGACTTGTGACCAAATTTTTACCCTCGAAAGCAGAAACGCAAATCTTTACCTCCAATGAGTTCTCATGCTAAGCCCGTTTACCTTCAGTTGGAAATTTCTTATAAACAAAACCGACCAAAGCCGCACTTTGTAGATCTCCTACAGTTTGACTTGAGTTTCCAGGGTGATGAAGTTAGGCCAGTTGTGTTCCCCCTTAAGACATTACCAGACGGTGTGGCCCGTGAGTACTGCTCCTGCAAAGGTTATACAAAAGATCGTTCATGTGCAGAAACAAGACCGTGTGATTTAGTTTGTAGTTGTTGTGAGAGATGTTTGAATGCTTCTTCGTTGCTCTATAATTAAATTGTCTAGTTCTATAATTCTTTTAAGTTTCTTCTATCTATAATTCAGACTCAGAAGGAAAGACTTGACATTCTGAGATAGTATCTTTTAAAGTTTGTTTGCTAATAAGTACATTACAAGACATAACTAGCAGTTGCTATGAGAAGTAGTCAGAGAACATCTTTAAATTTAATTTAAAAGGTAATCAGCATTGCGGGGCCCTTGTAATCAGTGGTATCAATTACCACAAGCTAAGTGATCACTGTTGAAAGTTTTTGCGGACCGTATTTTTCAAGAGTGAAAGAACGTTTTTATTCAAATTTTGAAGACTAGTATCCTTCCACCGGCTGAGAATATAACGCTCATATTCTTAATCAGAGCTTTCGATTACCACATTTTCCATTGTCATACCTTATGCTGCTCTCTGACCACCTACCAGTCACATTTTTGGCGAGGGGACCTCATAAAATGACTAATAAGTTAACATGGTATTCACGTGATGGTAAGACATCAAACCTTTTTAATTATGTTATAATAAACCTAAGACTGTTAGGATCAATACAATATACTAGGGTATATAGGATTGCTGTTATGGATGTTAAAAGTAAGCATCACCATTTAGTAGTGTCTGGGGTTAACCTAAAGCTGAAATTTCGGGTTACTACCTCCCGGAAAGATATGATGTTGGTAGACTTCAGGATGAGAATTTCCGGGAAAGCCTCCAGGAACAGTTGGATACTATACTTGAGAGTTTAAAATTTGACAATGTAGATAATGCTTGGAATAATTTTAGAAAAACAATTAGTGAAGTTGCTGATGGTGTCTTAAGGAAGAAATTTTGGACTGAAGCTTTGAATATTAGTGAAAAAGCTTTACGTTTGATTGAGAAGAGAAGTGTCTTGTGCAAGAATTATGTGAGTGATAGATCATATAAAAGCAAAAAGAATGTGAAAAAACTGGAGAAAGCATTAAAATGTGAACTAAGGAGATGTGAAGTGGAGGCCATGGATAAAATTACCGAGGATTTGGGAGATGCAGCTAGAGGGCATAATAGTAAAATATTACACTGGCAATAAATTGAGAGGGAGTAGTCAGTCCGGACTTTCCCAGTTAAAGATAGGAACGGGCCCACAATTAGTGATGAGGAAAGAATTAAATAGAGATGGGTAGAACACTCTGAGAATGTGCTAAACCGAGATAGAGTTGCAGGAAAAGACATAGAGGAAAATCAAAAGTTTGTGATACCTTGGATGTGAAGGAAGATTTGTTTTGTGAGGAACAATTAGCGACATTACTAAAAGAATTAAAAAATAATAAGGCTCCGGGTGCTGATAGTGTGGTAAATGAGTTTCATAAAAATGGTGGCTCTGAGTTTAGAAATAAGTTACTGATGATTATGATTATGATTTTTGAAAGAAGAGAAGTACCTAACGATTTTAGGAAAACCTTTATTAAACCACTGTATAAGGAAGGTTATAAGAGTGAGTGTGGTAATTATCAAGGCAATAGTCTGGCCTCTATAGGTAGCAAATTACTTAGTAATATGATACTTTTTAGACTGAGAGATTCTGTAGACAAAGTTTTAAGAGAAGCACTGTGCGGTTTTAGAAAAGGTTGAGTGTGTGTCGATCAAACTTTCACTCTTAGGTTAATAATTGAGAAGTGTTTGAGTAGTCAAGCACCTTTGGTCTTCAGTTTTATAGATTATCAGCAAGCGTTCGATTCTGTAGATAAAAGAGCTTTAGCAAAGGTTTTATCTTTGTATGATATACCAGACAAATATAGGAAATGGGGTTAGCAACTGGTTTTGCATTAAATCAGGAGTTAAGCAGGTTTGTGTTCTACCCCCCTTAATATGGATCATTTTGATGGACTTTGTCCTAAGGAGCACAGGAAAGGCAATGGGGGAACACGGAATCAAATGGGGAAGAAAAACGTTCTTGGACTTAGATTACGCTGATGATTTAAGTATCCTAGATGAAAATATGAGCAAAATGAACGAACTTTTAGGGGTTTTGCAAGTTCAGGGTGCTAGAATAGGTTTGAAAATTAATCTTAACAAGACTAAGTCGCTAAGGCTAGGAATAAGTGAAGATGAAAAGGTGACGTTGAGTAACGAGAAGATTAATCAGGTGGGCAGCTTCACTTACCTTCGTAGTATTATTAATAAAGACGGTGGGAGTAATGAAGATGTAAGAAATAGAATAGCCAAGGCTCAGGGAGTTTTTTCACAGTTAAAAAAAAGTTTGGAGGAATAGGAAGGTAAGTCTGAAAACCGAGATTAGAATATTGGTAGCTACAGTGATGACAGGCGTCAAATATGGCCCTGAAGCATGGACGCTCCGAAAAGCGGATGAAGATTTGTTATATGTTTTCCAGAGAAATTGACTACAAATAGTTCTGGGTACCCGGCTGACTGACCGTATTTCAAACAGTAGGCTGTACGAAAAAGTGTGGTTCAATCCCGTTTTCTAGGACTCCTTTATTACTCCTATACTCCTATACTTAAGAATGTAAAATGTTCTAGGATCGGTCGGCCAGAAATACCACTTTTCAGAAACAAATTAATGTTGGTAAACATAAAACTAGATATGTCGGCTGGAAAGGTCTACTGAACCAACAGTAAACCAGTTTAATTTTCCAATCTCAATCACTTATTCTTTCAAATTAAATAGATTCTTTTGTCTATTTTAGACATTTGGCAGTGAATGCTTGTCTCACTCCTTTGTGCTCGCTACATGGAACCGCAGTTACTACTGTTGAGGGCCTTGGATCAGTAAAAACAAAGCTTCATGCTGTACAAGAGCGGTTAGCTTCTGCACATGGGTCACAATGTGGATTTTGTACACCTGGCTTTATAATGTCTGTTTATGCCCTCCTTCGGATGAAGCCATTGCCTTCTATGGAAGAAATTGAAACCTGCCTTCAAGGTATTTGTTTTTCTTTCTGTATAGCAACCAGCAGTCTTTATTTGTAATTAACAATTCTGGAGAACTGTGAAAGGTAGACATCTAAGTGCTGATAAGAATAGAAGCTCATAATAGTGTTTAAACACAAACCAAAATCTGAAGTTACCAAACCATTTCCTCTTTAATACACAGAGTGGAAATTGTGGCTGGTGGTAGCCCCCTTTATTTAGGGAAACGTCGCTGTAATAAATAGAACAGAAAATATATTAATATAACTTTACTGAAAACCAATTTTTTTACAAAAAATTTTCTATTGTACTTAATATTGAAAATAAACATTAAAATTATAGTAAAATTTTGAACTGATGAGCTTTCAGCAATTAAAATACATCAAATATTCAATTTAATTTATTATCTCTTTCTAAAGTTGTTCAAGACAAATATAGTTTCATTACAAACAAGAGTTTTGATACTGCCCCCTTCCTTAACTGTAAATAAAAACCAAAAACCAATTGCGTCATTGGTGCTTAACTGAAAACGAATTATATTACAAGCATTTTCTTTTCCAGTTCTACAGCATTCAAAATAAAAATAAAATTACAGTGAAATAAATTCTTAAACGGATGGATCTTTTAACAATTAATATCATTATACATCAAATATTCAATTTGATGTTGTTTATACTTTACAAGACTGTTCAAGACGCTTACAGTTTTCAGTAAAGTGCCAATGACGCAGTAGGTTTTATACTTTTATAGTGAGAGAAGGAGGCGATACCCAAACTCTTGTTAGTAGTGATTTTTGTTCGTTTCAAGCTTGATTTGCATATTCAATTTAAGTTTCACTCTTTTTCAGATTTATTTATTTATTTACATTAATATCTATTGTATGTTTGTTTGCATTGATTGTTTGTTTATTTTCTGTTCGTTTGAGGCTTCATTTACACTTCAATAGCAAAATTACAGTGAAACATATTCTTGAACTGATGGATCTTTCAACAATTAATATCATTATACATCATTTTTCATTTATTCTTTAATAGTAATTTCTGGTCGTTTTGAGTTTGAATTTTAACATGTTTTTGTATCTGCTGAGCTTAAGTTTAAAATGGCCATAATTTTTATTTTAAAAACCTATTTTTATTTTTTTTTTTAAATTAATTTTTGTTTGTTTTCGATTGCAAAAAGTTTCAAGTTTTTAAAAATTCCTTATTTCAAAATCAAACTTTTCAAATAAAAAATCAAATGTTCATCAAAGTATCAAAACTGGTATCAAAGTAACAATATCAAAGTTAAAAAATTTGTTTGAGTCAGAACTAGAACTTTCAATTTCCAATCAAATGAGCCCTCTATGAAGTTTATACCAGCATCCCTTTCATAAGAACCACACGTTTCTATAGGGCATAACTTAGAACACCTTCTCCCAGGCCCTGGGGGGCTGTATTGACACTGGAGTTTTTCTTATCCGACCTTTGAACTATTTTTTTTAAACAAAATGTTCACTTTTGTTACATTAAATGTTCACTTCCAATCCAATGAGCCCTCCCTGAAGTTTATAAGAGTATCCCTTTCCTAAGAACCATATATGCCTCAGGGCATAGCTTACAACGTCTACCACCGGATCTTGGGGTTTTTGTCGACACCTGAATTTTGTTATCTGACTTTTTAACAACTTTAAACTTAATGGCTATCTCAAAATTTTTATCGAATGCCCTTAGGAAAAGTGAGCGTGGGGGGGGGGGAGGCTAATTGCCCTCCAATCTCTTTTGACTCTCAAACACTGAACTAGAAATTTCAATGTCGAATCAAATGAGGCCTCTCTGAAGTTTTTACGAGCATCCCTTCGATAAGAGTTATATATTCCCCCAGGGCATTACTTAAAACGCCTGCCCTCGGGCACAAGGGGACTATGTCGACCATGGAGTTTTCGTTATACAGTCTTTGAACTATTCTTTGAAAAATGGCTATCTTAATTTCTTATCAGATGAGTTTGAGAAAAAAGGTGAGGAGGAGGAGGGCTAGGTACCCTCCAATATCTTTTAACTCTTAAAAAGTGAACTTGAACTTTCAATTTCCAATCAAATGAGCCCTCTGTGAAGTTTATACGAGCATCCCTTCCATAAGAACCATTTATGCCCCCAGAGCATAACTTACAACGCCTGCCCCTGGACCCTTGGAGGTTTTGATGACACCGGTGACTTTGTTACATGATCTTTGAACTATTTTTAATCACTTTCTTCCAATCACTTTCGACTATTACAAAGGACACTAGCCATTTAAATTTCCAATCAAATGAGCTCTTTTTGAAGTTTCTACGACAATGCTTTCTATAAATACCTTATAACTTGTGCCTTATAAGTTATCCCCTAGGGTATAAATACCCCAGGGCATAACCTACAACCCTTGCCTTGAGCGCGGGGGGGGGGGGGTTGCCATCATCAAAGACCTAATTTCAAGAATTTTTAACTACGACGAATAAAATGGTTATCTAAAAATTTCATTGGATGTGTTTGGTGAAAAAGTGGTTATGAGAGGGGGGTTAGTTGCCCCTAATCACTTTCGACTATTAAAAAGGGCACTAGCCCTTTGAATTTCCAATCGAATGAGCCCTTTTTGAATTTCCTACAATAAAGCCTGCTATAAAAAGCCCTGAGGGCTGTGGGGGATCTGTCCTTCTAAAAAATATAATTTCTAAATGGAAATCAACAACGTAGAACAAAATGGTTCTCTCAAAATTTTGATTGGATGTGTTTGGGGAAATGGTGGGCCTGGAAGGGGTGTTAGTTGCCTTCTAATCACTTTTGACTCTTAAAAACGGTACTAGAACTCTCGATTTCTAATCGAATGAGCCCCTTTTGAAGTTTATACGACGATCCCTTCCATATGAAGTGCCTCTTGGAAAAAATATGTAATAAATAAATAATAAAACATTGGAGCCGTATGGCCTTTACTATAGGCAATGCTACAGCGTTGCCTCTGAAGCGAGCATCCCTTCCATAAGAACCGTATATGCTGCCAGGGCAAAACTTAAAACACATGTTTCTGGGCCCTGGGGGGTTTTGTCGACACCAGAGTTTTTTATCTAACCTTTTAACTATTTTTAATAAAATGGCAATCAAAAAATTTTTATTTGATGTATTTAGGGAAAAAAGGGCGTGGAGCGGGAGAACTAGCTAACCCTCTGATCTCTTTTGACTCTTAAAAAGTGAACTAGAACTTTCAGTTTCCAAACAAATGAGCCCTCTCTGAGGTTTATACGAGCAACCATTTCATAAGAACCATATATACCCCCGGGTTATAACTTACAGCGCTGTCCCTGGACCCTGGAGGGTTCTTTCGACACAGGAATTTTTTTTTCTAACCCTTAAACCATTATTAACAAAATGGCTATCTCAAAATTTTTATCTGATACATTTGGGAGGAAAAGCACGGAGAGGACTAGCTGCCCTCTGATCAGTTTTGACTCTTGAAAAGTGAACGACAACTTTCAATTTCCAATCAAACGAGCCTTTTATGAATTTTATACAAGCGTTCCTTCCATAAGAACCATATATGCCTTAGGACACAACTTACAACGCCTGCCCCCGGGCCCTGGGGGGTTGTGTCGACACCTGAGTTTTGTTATCTGACTTTGAAACAATTTTTAATTTAATGGCTATCTCAAAATTTTTATCGGATGCTGTCGGGAAAAATGGGAATCTCTTTTGACTCTCAAAAACTGAACTAGAACTTTCAATTTCTAATCAAATAAGCCCTCTCTGAACTTTTTACGAGGATCTCTTCCATAAGAACTATATATTTCCCCAGGAAACAACTTACAACGCCTGCCCTCGGGTCCTTGGAGGCTGTGTCGACCCAGGAGTTTTCGTTACATGGTCTTTGAACTGTTTTTAAAAAAAAACGGCTATGTCAAATTTATTATCAGTTGATTTTGAGAAAAAAATGGTGAGGAGGGGGTGGAGGGGCTAGCTGCCATCCTATCTTTTTTTACTCTTAAAAAGTGAACTTGAACTTTCAATTTCCAATCAAATCTTTGAAGTTTTATATGGGCATCCCTTCCATAAGAACCATATATGAGCCCAGGGCATAACCTACAATGCCTGCTACTGGGCCCTGGGGGTTGTTTCGACACCGGAGTTTTTGTTAAATGATCTTTGAACTATTTTTAACAAAATAGTTATCTCAAATTTTTTATCGCATGCATTAGGGAAAAAAGGGCGTGGGGAAGCTGGTTACCCTCCAATATCTTTTGACACTTAAAAAGTGAACTAGAGCTTTTACAGAGAATTTACATTCAAATGAGCCTTCTCTGAAGTTCATACGAGCATTCCTTCCATAATAACTATATATGCCCCCAGGGCATAATTTATAACCCTTGCCCTGAAGACTGAAGGGTGATTGTCCATCTCAAAGATATAATTTCCAGAACCTACAACTACGTTGAACAAAATGGCTATTTCAAAATTTTGATTGGATGTGTTTGGGGAATGGTGGGCGCGGAAGGGGTGTTAGTTGCCTTCCAGTCACTTTCGACTATTAAATTGTACACTAGCCATTAAAATTTCCAATCGAACAATCCACTTTTGAAGTTTCTACGACAATGCTTTCTATAAGAACCTTATATGCCCCCAGAGTATAACTTACAACCCTTGACCTCAGGGCTGTGCGGGGGTTGTCATCCTTAAAGACCAAATTTCCAGAATTTTAAACTACGTTGAACAAAATGGATGTCTCAAAACTTTGATTGGACATGTTTGGAGAAAAGGTGGGCGTGAGAGGGGTGGGTTAGTTGCCCTCCAATCACTTTTGACTATTAAAAAGACACTAACCCTTTAATTTCCAAGCAAATGAGCTCTTTTTTGAAGTTTCTATGAAAAAGTTTCTATAAAAAGCTTACATGCACCCAGGGCATAACTTACAACCCTTGCCCTGAGGGCTGTGGGGGGAGTGTCCTCCTCAAAACATAATTTCTATGTGGAAATCAACTACGTAAAACATAATGGCTATCTCAAAATTTTGATTGGATGTGTTCGGGGAAATGGTGGGTGTGGAAGGGGTGTTAGTTGCTATTTTTGTTCATTTTTGGTTTTTATAGAGTTCTTTACTTTAAAAAAAAATTATTTGTGCGAAAATTTTGTTTATTAATTGCGGAAAAAAGACCGTTTTCACCTAAGGAGAAACTATTTTAAATATTGTAAATTCCTGCTATATTTACCAAGATGGTACAGAAATCACAAGATCATTTCTCATTTTGGACTTATCGACCCTCTAGTGCTGCTTGACAACATCACTAAGGATCTGAGGACCAATTATCTAAAGAAGTTATGTGCCAGAGATCCTCTCACTTATTTTGTCAGATCAGTGATTCAGTGGATATTCTTACGTTATTTATGTTGTGTTTTCCCTTCTTATTTCCTTGTGAACTATATCATTTTGTTTTTTGTTTCGTGGTTTTACTCCGCATTTATTTTATATTGCGGGTTACAAATAAACTTACCTATAGATTCGTTTATTGTTTTCAGCTTACATACTCACTTTTGATTCCCAAATCAATATTCCTGTTTTTCATACTTGACTTCTGTGTTTTCAGCAAAGCGCTAGTTTTCTTATAATCCTAAAAGCATAGAGGAACATAATTAGTTGGTTTATTTGTACTAGTTTTATTGATATAAATTAGATAGGTTGTGAAGTAATAATTTTTGTCCGTTTTAAGCTTCATCTTCGCTCTTTACTTCCATCGTAAAAACTTTGTTTTTTATTAAATTAAGCTTAATAATGACCAAGTTTGTGCATTCTCAGTTGTCACACTTCAAACTAGATTTTCCTCGTTTCATTTTATTTGGAGTCAATATATGCGGGTATTGTCATGCGATAGTAATATTTGGGATCGACTCAGCTATGGTTCCGTAGAGGGGAGAAGGCATGCTGAAGTCCTCTTCTGCAATTAAAAATATTAACATAATAGACACTGTCTTGAATTCAGTTTTTAAGAATAATGGACAAATTACATAATTATGGGGGATTGACCAGCCCAGCAACCCTAGAAACATAGGTAATAGACCATTCAACTATTCCAAACAAAATAGATGTCTTAAAATTTCGACTGTAAGTGTTTGGAAAACTATGAGCTAAAAAGGGGATCTGATTGCCCTCCAATCATTTTTCACTCTTGAGAGGGTACTAAACTTTTAATTCTTAATCAAGTTAGCTCCTTTAAAATATCAATGATATTACCATCTATGATAGAGCATCGCTGCCTATGTCCTTATATGCCCTATATTGCTTCTATGCCCTTTTAATACCTGCATGCATATAGTTTCTTTGCTTGATTGAAACTCCACCTAAACGTTCTCTAAAAGTTTCAATTTAATACCATTAGTGTCGTTACTTACAGTATTAAATAAAAAAAAACAAGTTTTTTTTAACTGAAAGTAAGGAACGACGTTAAAACTTAAAACGAACAGAAATTATTCCGTATATGAAAGGGGCTGTCCTCTCCTCAACGCCTCGCTCTTTACGCTAAAAGTATATACCAAGGTACCATTTTGCCAACGCCCCCGTACCAAACAGGTTTTTCTGGTAGGTAAACAGGTCATTACACTCGGTCATTACACTCTTTGTCAAGAGGATTTACGCAATTTCAAAGTATAACTTGATTGGTGATTAGGATTTGAATAAAAGGAATAGTTTTCTTTACAATTCATATTAGTAAGAGAATTTAATTAAAAGAGAATATTTTTTATTTGCGAGTATATTAGTGTAGAAAAAAAAAAATGAGTGGTGCATTTACACTATTGGAGATTAATGATGGAACCGACAGCAGCAGCAGCAGCAACGGCCGTGAACTGATAATTTCACCGTGCGCCAAATCATCAATTAGATTTGGTGTTTTTACTTTGAGCAGTAGAGAATCCGTATCACCGTAGCAGACCTCTACTTGCCCCTTTTCCGGCCACTGTACCCTAGCCACATTGTAGTAGAATTCCAACATGAGCTTTTTTGAGATCTCCAAGAGAGCACTGCCTGCAGCAATATTTTTATTTAGGACAATGTGTCTTTTTTTCCTATTCAAAAGTACCATGTCTGGGCCAATGATTGTAAAGGAAATGTAATTGGGGTCAGCAATAATTCGAGCACATTGTTCTGGATCGGTCAAAACGTCGCAACGATTCCTATTGCAAACACTCTCACACATTTTGCCAAAAGCCGAATTTAAAGTGAGTTTATAAATTTCCTTTTCAGCTTTCGTCTGTGCTGCAGAACGTTTGCTGACAAAAATGTCAAAAATCTTTTTCAGATAATGTTTTTAACTAAACTCTAGTGCTCTGTGAACATGTATGACGTTGAAAAAATTGTTGAAAATAAATTTTAACTATACTTGGTTTTCAACTATGTATTTTTTTGTCAGATGGTCAGCAATAAGTTTTGTTTTGAAGGTGACCAATGCAATCCTTCCACCTTGACTAAACGCCTATTGCGAGGACTCAAAGAGTCCTTAGTCACAGGTATATTGATACATGGGAAAACAAAATCCTTTACTGAATCGTGAAGCTCGACTGGTATCTCTCCATCAATTTCAAAAAACCATCCAACCGGTCCATTCTCCTCAACCCTGTCGTCGTCAATGTTAGGGAAATGGGGAGCTTGAGGGTCATTGAGACATTTAGAGTCGCTGCAAGGTAGTGAATCATGGGACATGGCCGTGGGGTAGAGATAATTCATATCGAGTACAACTGACTTTGATTTTGTCCCCGTCTTATCCCCCGGGGTCGTGGGGTCCCCGGTCGGGGCGCCGTGCCAAACAAACCCCCCCTTCATTTACCTCTCGATGAACAGATGCTGATCAATGTCAGTGATTAGCCCAATTTTTTCCCCACTAATTTTCAGGATGAGGTCCATCACTAGATGAGGCGAAGAAAAATAATAACCCAAATCAAGATTAAACTCCTCATAGATTTTATCCGTATTTTTACACATAATGTCTAACAAAGTTAACACGTCACTCGACAAATACAGCTTGCAGTAGTCAAATCCATATTTACACCCCCCCTCTGCCCAAACTTTGGCGCACGGTGAAATTATCAGTTCACGGATGGACTACACCAATTGGAGTGGTGATCTTTACCCTGAGCTAGTAAAACGTCGGGCGCCCAATCAGCTTTTATTTTTTAAATCTGAAACGGGTAGCGACTTGATTTCCCGTGGTATGTTGGTCAGTCCGAAGGTGTACTTTATACAGACATACGATGAGGAAATCAAGAAACGTTGCAAAGAAGTACCCACGAGCTATGTGGACAAGAATTTCGACATGGACATTTATAGGAATTGTAGTGTTCAAAATACAATTCCACGAGCTAAATTGTTGGCAATTCGTTCATTGAACTACAGGAACTATACTGTAAATGTAGAGAAAATAACCATGAGTACCATTTCCGACAAGGTCTATGTTTGTCAAGATGGTGTGACCACCCTCCCCCTTGGACACTATTTAACTTCAGACCGGACCGAATGTATTGCCCACAGGGAAAGTCTCGGTTTAAATAAAGTCCTGTAACTAATTTCCTAAAAACCTTTGGGGGGGGCCTCGCGGCCTTTGGGGGGGGGGCCTCGCGGCCCGGGGGGGGGGGGGGCGGCCGCCGCCAGCGCGGGGGGCGCACCGTCACCAAAGTTATCTTCTTTTTTTTTTTTTTTGGACTTAGAGCAGATTTTTTTTTTTTTCAAGTGCACTCTCTAATTTAATTTTTTTTTTTTCTCTATAAACAAAAAAAAAATGTGTTTTTTCTCTCTCTCTGTAAAAATTTTAATTTTGGTGTTTTATTTTTTTATTATAAATAAATTTAAAAAAAAAGTGTATTTTTTCAAGTGCTCTCTCTCTAATTTAATGTTTTTTTTTCTCTCTATAAATAAACAAAAAAAGTGTTTTTTTTTCTGTATATAACTATGTAAATTTTGTTTTATTTTTTATTATGAATAAATTTAAAAAAGTGTTTTTTTTTTTCAATGTATTGTTACTTTTGTTTATGTGCATATAATAAAAGAAAAAAAATATGATTCTTTATTTGTCTTCGTCTTTTTCTTCTTGAAGAGCAGAGTAGTAGTAGTAGTAGTAGTAGTAGTAGGGAAAAATTATTTAGTTATTAGACAATTAGAGTCTACAGTTAGTTGTCCAGCTGAACTGTTGAAAGGAACATATATCAATTTAAAACACCGTTCAGATCGTTTCTGTGTGGGCCCTCAATGTCGGGCAAAACAACACTCTTAACTAAAATAATTAAAAATTGCGATAAAGTGCTTGCGGAAAAGCTGAAAAAAATCTACTATTGCTATAGTATTTGGCAGGAGTCATACAATAAAATAAAATCAAATGCTACCACCACCATGGGATCGATGCAGATACAGTTCATACAGGGACTTGATGTTTTCAACATTCTCAAACCAGACTCTTGGCTGATCATTGACGATCTGGCTGAATCTATTGAACAATGGTCCCAGCAAATGCTACAATTGTTCACTGTTCGCTCTCATCATGAACAGATTTCCGTTACTCTGGTTCTACACAATCTTTTTCATCAGAGCAGATGTATGCAAACACTTGCTTTGAACTGTACCTACTATATCATCTACAGAGTTGTTCGTGATTCTAGCTCGCTAATAACCCTCAATAAACAAATCTATCCAAGTGCTCCTAAATTTCTGCTCTCGGCATGCAATCAGTCACCTAATACAACCCATGGCTATATCCTGGTTTATCTAAATGAAACGACCACCGAGGATCTAAGTGTAGTCACAGATATTTTCGACTAAGACATTACAGTATATCTCCCGGTGAACACTAAAAAAAGCTATTACTCACTATCATGACACTGAAGAAACTACATGAAAATAGACATTTGTTTTCAGTTCTAAGCACTTCAAAACCTCCGCTTAGAAAAGCAATACTCAAACACGGTATTGACAATGATTTCATTAATCTAATATCTGAACTTTGTTTAAATTTGACGAGGTACCAGAAGTAGTTAAGCAACAGGCAAAGCAACATCGTTCCATTGTACGTACATTGGCCTCTAAAAAGAAAGGAAAGAATTTTAAAAGGAAACGACTTCTTCAGGCGGGCGGTAGCTTTTTCACACTTTTACTGCCAATAATTGCAGGACTTGTAAACAGTTTTCTCTAGTGAGAAGGGCAAAACCCTATAAATTGACTCCAATAGAACTCGCTCTCTCACCCGTCAAGCACTGTGAGGACAATCTGAGTAAATTCCACGACAATGAAACTATTGAGGATGATAAAAACTGATTTTAATTCAAGATGCACTTCGTCGAGTGGACAAACATTATCGATCAAAGGCCACTGCTTCTGCTGATGATCCCAAAAAATAATAATCTTATAAATAGTCTGCGGTTGTAAAAAATTTAAATATGTAGTATTTGAATTCTTTTTTATTTAATTTTTTAAATCTAATGCCCCACTATTATGGTTAACAATTTAAACGACTCCTAACCTATCTCTTGGAAAGTGATCAAATTCAAGTTGAGAGCAATGGGGAAAGGATTATAATTCAGGGCAAGAGCTATAATCTACTTGATTTAATATATGACATGGTTACAAATCGTAAAGGACTATTATTATTTGACACTCATCTATACAACTTTCTAAATACATTAAACTTCCCCAAAAGTCTTATTGGCAATAGACCAATTCTAAAAAATCTAAATGAGCGTGCATCATCATTATCATCAATATTAAAAGATGAACTTGAAGAAGAAGATTTTAAATCTATTTTGGAAAATACTAGCACACCGCTGATAGCTAGACAAAAGCGAAGACGTATCACTTCAACGTCCCCACCACCAGCAGCAGCCCGTATACAAAAGGGTAGCGGACGTTACACAACGTGTTTACGTTCAAAATGGCTGAAGTTCTGAAAGATGTTTATGAAAATATTGTAGAGGTGGGGAGTTTAAGTTCCCACATAACTCTTTCCAAAGTCAAGGGTGTTCGCACTAAAATTTTACAAGACTATCTACAAAATGAACCAAGTTACACTCTGAATAGAAATCATAGACTTCTTGCCACTCAATATCAAAAAACTAAAGCCTTTTACCCAGTGGATATAATGCAAGCAGATCTCCTGACTCTAGATGAGCTTCAAAGACGTCACAATACACCATACAAGTACATTCTACTTGCAATCAGTGTTTTTAGTCGCTATGCATATGCAAATCTATTGGGATCAAAGAGAGGTGTTGAAGTTGCTCAAGTTATTGAAAGTATTTTCCAACAGGATTCCTATAAAGAAATTCAAACGGATCGCGGTAGTGAATTTGTTAATCCTCATGTCGCAAAAGTACTAATGAAATATTTTACACTGATCTATCATACGAACAGTCATATAAAGGCTTCATAGGCCGAACGATTGATAAGAACTATTCGACTTTTAATTTCAAGATATTGTACATTGAAAAATACGCCGGCTTTTATTCATGATCTAGATAAAATCATGTTGATTTATAATCAACGACCTCATCAATCATTGTCCAAATATACACCAACGGACGTTCATCATTCGGATCATAATAAAACTGACATATTTCTTAAACAATATTCCAATGAATCAAAAGCCAAGAAGAAGAAGAAAAATGAAGTCAATGTTTGTGATACGGTTCGAATTAATAGAACAACTAATGTTTTTGAAAAGGGGAATTACTTGTGGGCCACTGAACTTTTTAAAGTGGCAAAAATCCTTGGCACTAAACCCATAACTTATCGCCGGCGTGATACCAAAGATGAAGAGATTCTCGGTGGCTTTTATGACTATGAATTGCAAAAAGTTAAAAATGCTAGTGAAATCTATCAAATTAAAAAGATATTAAAAACACGTACTCGCGGGGGTAAGAAACAGTTACTTGTTCGCTGGCTAGGATACAACTCTGATTTTGATTCTTGGAGTGGTATTGAAGATATTGACTAGGCCCCATAATTTTTATGCGACATTCATGTCCAACGTTTTCGTTCCTCTCTAAAATAAATTGAATACTACAAGGGATATTTTGAAAAAACTCTCTCCTACCGTCAAATTTGAAGGTGCGTATGAAGGGGCTCTTGTCAATTGCATTCTCACAAATACCTATTACATCCTGAGAAAGGGTCGTAAATATGAAATAAAAATACGACCGTTTGAATTCGGTGATGAAGGTGCAATGGCAACTTTTGACTCTACTCAGTACCCTATTGCTAACATCCCCTACAGGGAAAACAATAACATGCATGACCTGTGTCGAGTTATCAACAAAAAATTGCAAGTCGAAAAAAAGACAGTTTCACTTTCAATTACTCAACGGAGCAAAGGAGAATTTATGTTACAAATCCAATTGAGAATGAAAGAATTTTCCTCAATGAGAATTTACGTGAGGTTCTTGGTTTTAAAAACCGTTTTATTTATATTGAAAATTTAATTGGTCGTTACAATGCTATCTATGCAGACTATGCACCAAGCTTCTCCACGGACACTTGTATATTTCTCTACGCTTCATTTGTGGAAACATCTCGGGTTGGTAATTCAAATGTTCCCCTCCTACGAGTTCTTGAACAAAAAACCAATCAAGAACATGTTCACCACTACAATATAAAGCATCTTCAGTATATTCCCGTAAACACTTCCTATTTGGAACTCTTTCAGTTAACACTAAAAACTTAATTAGGTGATCAAATAGCAATTACAAAAGGCTTAGCAGTTATTACATGTCATTTTCGACCTATTGTCAACGACAAAGACGGTACAATAACCTAAGCAATGAACTATAGAAGAACTCCATTTGTCTGTCCCGATATTGACTGTTATGTTGGTGCTTTGAGTCCACGTCAAATAGGCAATGGATTGGACTACTACAAGGGGCGTACTACAATGTCTGGCTATGGTCTTGGTAGCTGGTTCGCTAGGCTATTTCGTTCTGCACTACCCCTTGCCAGAAAATATCTTATGCCTGCTGCGTCAAATTTTGCTGCGTATACACTACAGGACTGGGGGTCAGGCAAATATTTTAAGGAGAGTGTTAAGAAAAATGTTAGATCTTCAGCAAAAGCCGTTGGTGAACACTTAAAATCTCGACACAATGGGGAGGGGGTGACAAGGATGCGTTCGTGTCATTCACTCATCACTCTCTTTCCAGGCAGGAAGCAAAGGAGTTCAACAAGGCCTTTGAGAAATAAAACACCGAAGGCCAATAAGCAGCAGCCGCAGCAGAAGAAGAAAAAGAAAAAGATTGTTAGATCAAAGAAGGATTCCTTCTCTTAAGATGACTTATCTCCCCCACAAGGAATAATATCCATCAATCAGTTCCTCATTGAATCTATTCAATGCTGAAAATGTTGATGTCAGTGTCAGGTACGGCTACTATTAACAATTTCATCCCCAACAACCCCTCTCGGAAAATATACACTTTCAAGTATTTTACAATGAAGACTATGTCCTTCAATCGTCATCAAAATTTATTCATTTAACTGTTGGAGTCAAAAAAAAGAAGGATTCTACCACTCCAACTGCCAGCGATGGTCTCTCCCAAGAAACTGCTTTCTACACAAACTATGCCAGCCTATTAAATTTTTTATTAATGTCACATTGGGGAGCACTAGCAATAATTTATCCAACTATGCAAGCTACATACAATTTATGATGATGACGCCAAAGGCGTACAAGGAGATGAGAGGACAATCATTGGGCTATGAATATTGAACAGGTGTTGATACTGACGGTGAGTTGACTACAGCAGTCACCCAGGAGTAACATTTAGTTGGAAAATTAAATCATGAGATATTCAACCTATCACAATATTTTCCCTCCACTGTTAATATTGACATAGAACTACAGATTGTCCCATCTAATATCATTTTGGGAAAAACACTTCCTGCAGCACCCGATGCAAATGTTATTATCACAGCGGCAATTCTCCACGTCCAAAAACAACAGGTTATAAGATCTGTTGCATTGGCAGTGGAAAAGCTAATAGCCAATGGTAGCAAAATTAAACTTCTTGTCCCCCATACAATCACCAATCAACGTCACAGTGCCACCGGTTCTCGTAGCTATAGCTATTCATCATTTATCAATGTAGAAATCCCATCAAAATTGGCTTTGGCCTTTGTGAAGAGTGGCAGTGCCGTTGGATCCTGGACTGAATATCCCCATGATTTTAATTTTTTCGGTCTATCTAGCCTCGTGTGCAAAGTAAATGGTATTCCACTATACACTCTATCGTTCGACAGAAAATCCTATAGAACTCTGTACGAGTTGACAATGCAATCCCTAGATCATGACTCTCAACTATTTGAAAATGGAATAACCGATTCAATGTTTTCAAAAAATCATGGGGTTCTTGTTTTGGATTTGTCAGGCATGCAAGATATAACCATAGTACGAACAGGGAATGTACGTTTAGAGTGTACATTTGCCAATGCTCTGACTGAGAGTATCACGCTAATATCACTGAGTCAATTTGAAACCTATTGGGAAATCACACCCGACGGCAGTGTTCTACTAGACCTATCACCATGAACACAAATCAAATAACCAAGGTATTTAGTATGGATCCAGACATGTCCCAGTACAAGTCCTATTGCGTACCTTCGGACTTCATTGAAAAAATTCCAAGTGTTAACAATACCCTAATCATTGTTAATAGCAGTCCATCGACTTTGAAGACTGGCCATTGGCTATGCATCTATCAAATAGCAAAGAATATTGACTTTTTTGATCCTCTTGGTCTATCGTATAAATTCTACACACCATACATCAGTAAATTTATTGAAAGCAGTGGGAAAACCATTATTCAAAATCAACGAAGAGTACAGGATTCAACGACTAAGACATGTGGCTTTCATGCACTACTCTTTTTCATGTTCAGATGTCGTGGCTACACCTACAAGCAGTTTCTCAACATCTACGTTGACTTACCTCAATTGAACGACTTTCTAGTGGAGAATATACTTACAACTGTATTTAATATTGATTTTAGAACCCTAAGAATAAAATGTTCCAAAGATGTATGTGAAATTGTTTATTAATAAAAAAAAATTATATTCATAATAAAACGACTTTTCTACTCTTTAGATTTCATCCACTACTAGTTCTTTGTCGACAACAACTAGTGCAGGTAGATTATCTGAATTCACAGTGTACTGATCCTGATGTAGTGCAATGTAAGGGTCACATTTTCTACAGTAGAGTGTGACTTCACTCTTGTCATATCTCTTTGTATAGTCAATGATACTATTCGCATTCATTCTATAGAATTCACATGTTTCAATTTGCCTATTTGAAGCAATTTCACAAACATTGTCCTCAAGTGTCGAATCACAGTCCGTCACAGCAAAATAAAAATCAGTGGGATTATAATAATAACACCCAGTGTCTTCACAACAATGACGTATAAACCATATTCTTTTGTTGTTCCAAAAGTTAAATCGTTGACCTGGTACCTCCTCCCCGAACAATCTAAAACCACGATAATACCAATCTCGTAGCAATAAACTAAAATCATGGTTAGGCTTCTTTCCAATCATACCGGGATATGTATTCTCCCACTGATTACATTTATCATAATGACAATTGGAGCATAGGTGGCCTCTAGGATGAGAGTCACACACCTCTTCAAGACAGGAATTACAACCTTTAATTTGTACAGCATATCCTCTATGCAATTTACACGGGTTGCAGAATCTACACTTTTCATCATACTCCTCAATCATTGTGCAATTCTCACATGATGACCAGCTGCCCTGTGTGTACATACATAACGGACATGTATGGAACATTTTGTCATGCGTTGTCGCTCTCACCATCACAATGAAACTGAGCTAGAAACAAAAAAAAAATTGTCTGAGAGAGAGAGAGAGAGAGAGGAGTAAATCATCCTTGTGCATCATCTTTCTTATGAAAAAAAAGTCCTAAATTTCTAAAAAATCATTTTTAAAATCATATCCAAAGTATAATTTTTATGATTCGTGATCAATATATCAATAAATTGTGTAAATGCATTTGGACCACGATGTAGAAGCTTCATACAATAGTCTAATGATAGAGAATAAGTTTTCATTATATCGACAAGCATTCCCCGAGACAATATTTTCCTTTGAATAGACAACTCTAGAAAATCATCGTCTAGAATTAAACGTTTTTCCATAAGAACTAGATTCCTCATGATCAAATCTTACTCGAATCTATCCATATTTTAAAGTAATAACTCTCTCACAACCAAAAACATATTGAAAAGAATTTCTTTTTGTACTCTAGAAAATATACGCTAGTCTACTATAGAAAAAGAAAAAAAAAACCATTGATTTAGAAACAGTTTTATTGAACATAGTTACAATAATAATAATAATATTCACTGATGCATTTTGTTCTCATCAACATATTTCGATAGGACATCTAATGCTGACCGAAGTTTATTTATATGGAGAATATTTACTTTTCCAGCAAAACACAGCTGCTCCTCCTGCTTAAATTTGCTTAATGATATCACATATCTCGCATACATAGTGTCCCATTCAAGACATAGTCTACAACCAGCAGTTATTTCCACAGCCACATTAGGTACTCGTATATCATTGCTGCTGTCAGTTCCATCATTAATCTCCAAGAGTGTAAATGCACCACTCATTTTTTTTCTCCACTAATATCCTAGCAAATAAACTATTCTCTTTGAATTAAATTATCTTACTAATATGAATTTTAAAGAAAACTATTCCTTTTATTCAAATCCTAATCACCAATCAAGTTGTACTTTGAAATTGCGTAAATCCTCTTCACAAAGAGTGTAATGACCGAGTGTAATGACCTGTTTACCTACCAGAAAAACCTGTTTGGTACGGGGGCGTTGGCAAAATGGTACCTTGGTATATACTGCTAAAGTTTTTCATTGTTTAAAAAAAGAGAGTTGTGAGAAAGTCAAACTTTAGCGTAAAGAGCGTGGCGTTGAGGAGGGGACAGCCCCTTTCATATACGGAATAATTTCTGTTCGTTTTAAGTTTTAACGTCGTTCCTTACTTTCAGTTAAAACACTTTTTTTTTTCTATTTAATTTTTTAATATTTTTGACTTAATACAGATTTTAGTTTTAGTTTTTCGAGAATGAATAATTAAAAAAAAATTGCATACTAATCTTAATTTTATTATGCCGAATTGCTTTCTTAGACCTTGTTTAATTTTATTTAGGAACTCTTTTATTAGTAATAAATATACGTAACTTACGAATTAACTTACGTAACGAACCTCTATATTCTTATATTTTTAATACGTATATTAGAGGGTTTGCCTCCTAGTCAATACCTTGCTCTTTAAGCTAAAGTTCGAATTTTGTTCCAATTCTTTAAAAATGACTCCTTAATCACAAATGCCGTTAATTAGAATAAATAGTTATTATGAAAGTACTAAATAATCTTTGGCTTAAAGAGCGAGGTATTGACTTAGCGAGATATTCTAGGACCACTGGGTCGATACGATCACCCCTGGGGAAAAAAAACAAACAAACAAACAAACAAACAAACAAATAAACACGCATCCGTGATCTTTCTTCTGGCAAAAAATGCAAAATTCCACATTTTTGTAGATAGGAGCTTGAAGCAGTAGAGTTCTCTGATACGCTGAATATGATGGTGTGATTTTAATTAGGGTTCTATAACTTTTAGGGGGTCTTTTCCCCTTTTTTTGAAAATCAGCCAAATTTTTTCAGGTGCGTAACTTTTGATAGGTACAATTAAACTTGATGAAACTTACATAGTTGAAATCAGAATTAATATCTGAATCTTTTGATGTATCTATTGGTATCCAAATTCCGTTTTTTAGAGTTTCGGTTACCATTGAGCCGGGTCGCTCCTTACTTACAGTTACCACGAACTGTTTGATGACGGTGACATTGTATTTCAGTTATCATAAGTCATATCTTTTGAAAACACGTTGTAAATCTGACGATTCTTACACTCGAAACATTAGTCTTAATTTAAATAATTGAAGATATTTGCCAGACTTAAAAAAATTTCCGTGAAGAGTGGGTATTGGTCCTCATGCAATTACCTGAATATGGGGCTCATATAGATGCTCCCACTGGAACTAATTTCCAGAACTTACAACTACGTTGAACAAAATGGCTATTTCAAAATTTTGATTGGATGTGTTTGGGGAATGGTGGGCGTGGAAGGGGTGTTAGTTGCCTTCCAGTCACTTTCGACTATTAAATTGTACACTAGCCATTTAAATTTCCAATCGAACAATCCGCTTTTGAAGTTTCTACGACAATGCTTTCTATAAGAACCTTATATGCCCCCAGAGTATAACTTACAACCCTTGACCTCAGGGCTGTGCGGGGGTTGTCATCCTAAAAGACCTAATTTCAAGAATTTTAAACTACGTTGAACAAAACGGATGTCTCAAAACTTTGATTGGACTTGTTTGGAGAAAAGGTGGGCGTGAGAGGGGTGGGTTAGTTGCCCTCCAATCACTTTTGACTATTAAAAAGACACTAACCCTTTAATTTCCAAGCAAATGAGCTCTTTTTTGAAGTTTCTATGACAAAGTTTCTATAAAAAGCTTACATACACCCAGGGCATAACTTACAACCCTTGCCCTGAGGGCTGTGGGGGGAGTGTCCTCCTCAAAACATAATTTCTATGTGGAAATCAACTACGTAAAACATAATGGCTATCTCAAAATTTTGATTGGATGTGTTCGGGGAAATTGTGGGTGTGGAAGGGGTGTTAGTTGCTATTTTTGTTCATTTTTGGTTTTTATAGAGTTCTTTATTTTAAAAAGAAATTATTTGTTCAAAAAATTTTTTTGATTTATTGCGGAAAAAAGACCGTTTTCAGC
The DNA here is from genome assembly GCF_049724085.1 of Artemia sp. Qi Xiang Cuo. NCBI lineage: Eukaryota > Metazoa > Arthropoda > Branchiopoda > Anostraca > Artemiidae > Artemia > Artemia sp. Qi Xiang Cuo. Next base: position 68,714,685 of record NC_142800.1, read on the forward strand.
TAAGGAGAAACTATTTTAAATATTGTAAATTCCTGCTATATTTACCAAGATGGTACAGAAATCACAAGATCATTTCTCATTTTGGACTTATCGACCCTCTAGTGCTGCTTGACAACATCGCTAAGGATCTGAGGACTAATTATCTAAAGAAGTTATGTGCCAGAGATCCTCTCACTTATTTTTTCAGATCAGTGATTCAGTGGATATTCTTACGTTATTTATGTTGTGTTTTCCCTTCTTATTTCCTTGTGAACTATATCATTTTGTTTTTTGTTTCGTGGTTTTACTCCGCATTTATTTTAGATTGCGGGTTACAAATAAACTTACCTATAGATCCGTTTATTGTTGTCAGCTTACATACTCACTTTTGATTCCCAAATCAATATTCCTGTTTTTCATACTTGACTTCTGTGTTTTCAGCAAAGCGCTAGTTTTTTTATAATCCTAAAAGCATAGAGGAACATAATTAGTTGGTTTATTTGTACTAATTTTATTGATATAAATTAGATAGGTTGTGAAGTAATAATTTTTGTCCGTTTTAAGTTTCATCTTCGCTCTTTACTTCCATCGTAAAAACTTTGTTTTTTATTAAATTAAGCTTAATAATGACCAAGTTTGTGCATTTTCAGTTGTCACACTTCAAACTAGATTTTCCTCGTTTCATTTTATTTGGAGTCAATATATGCGGGTATTGTCATGCGATAGTAATATTTGGGATCGACTCAGCTATGGTTACGAGGAGGGGAGAAGGCATGCTGAAGTCCTCTTCTGCAATTAAAAATATTAACATAATAGACACTGTCTTGAATTCAGTTTTTAAGAATAATGGACAAATTAAATAACTGTGGCGGGTTGACCTGCCCAGCAGCCCTAGAGATATAGTTACTAGACCATTCAACTATGCTGAACAAAAAAGCTGTCTTAAAATTTTGATTATAAGTGTTTGGAAAATTATGAGCTAAAAAGGAGGGCTGATTGCCCTCCAACCATTTTTGACTCTTAAGAGGGCACTAGAACTTTTAATTTTCAATCAAATTAGCTCCTTTAAAATATCAATGATATTACTAGCTATGATAGAGCATTGCTGCCTATGTCCTTATATGCCCAATAATTCTTATATGCCCTTTTAATACCTGCATGCATATAGTTTCTTTGCTTGATTGAAACTCCACCTAAACGTTCTCTAAAAGTTTCAATTTAATACCATTAGTGTCGTTACTTACAGTATTAAATAAAAAAAAACAAGTTTTTAACTGAAAGCAAGGAACGACGTTGAAACTCAAAACGAACAGAAATTATTCCGTATATGAAAGGGGCTGTCCCCTCCTCAACGCTTCGCTCTTTAAGCTTACGTTTTTCATTGTTTAAAAAAAGAGAGTTGTGAGACAGTCAAACGTTAGCGTAAAGAGCGAGGTGTTGAGGAGGGGACAGCCCCTTTCAGATATGGAATAATTTCTGTTCGTTTTTAGTTTTAACGTCGTTCCTTACTTTCAATTAAAAAAAAACTTGTTTTTTCTTTATTTAATTTTTGAATTTTTTTGAATTAATGCAGTTTTTGATTTTTGCTCACCGTACATGAATAATTAAAAAAAATTTAATATTAATTTTACTTTTATTTGGTTAAATGGCTTTCTCGAAACCTGTTATTTTTATTTACGAACGTTTTTATTAGTAATAAATATACGTAACTTACGAATTAGGGTACGTAACGAAATTCTACATTCATATATTTTTAATATATTTACTAAAGGGTTCGCTCCCTAGTCAATACCTTGGTCTTTTTGTTAAAGCTCAAATTTTGTTTTAATGCATTAAAAATGATACCTTAGACACCGGGTCCGTGAATTAGAATAAATAGTTCTTATGAAAGTACTAAATAATCTTTGGCTTAAAGAGTGAGGTATTGACTAGGGGATGAACCCAATAATATACGTAATGTTTTCTGTCGTTTTCAGTTTTGATGTGGCTCCTTACTTTCAGTTAAAAAACTTGTTTTTTTTATATATAATTTCTGATCTTTTTTTAAATAATGCTGGGAAAGACAGCGCCCCCTTAATCGCAATGTCCCTTCTCCCATGAAATCATCCTTCGTGGAAAGACCCACCCACATAACCCCCGCCCCCCGTCCCCCCCCCCCCCTACCAGAAAAAATACCCTCTGAAAACGTCTGTATGCTTCCCAATAACCAATACTACATGTTAACATTTGGTAAAGTTCATAACTTTCAGCCCTCCCGCCGGGGACTTTGGGGGATTAAGTCGTCCTAAAAGACATAGTTATCATATTTTCGACCATGCTGAACAAAATGACTATCTCAAAATTTTGATCGGGGACTTTGGTAAAAAATGACCGTGGGAGGGGGCCTAGTTGCCCTCCATTATTTTTGGTCACTTAAAAAGGGCACTAGAACTTTTAATTTCCGTTCGAATGAGCCTTCTCACGATATTCTAGGACCACTGGGTCGATACGATCACCCCTGGGGAAAAGAAACAAACAAACAAACAAACAAACAAACAAACACGCATCCCTGATCTTTCTTCTGGCAAAAAATGCAAAATTCCATATTTTTGTAGATAGGAGCTTGAAACCTCCGCAGTAGGGTTCTCTGATACGCTGAATATGATGGTATGATTTGAATTAAGGTTCTATAACTTTTAGGGGGTCTTTTCCCCTTTTTTTGAAAATCAGCCAAATTTTCTCAGGCACGTAACTTTTGATAGGTAAAATTAAACTTGATGAAACTTATATATTTGAAATCAGCATTAAAATCTGAATCTTTTGATGTATCTATTGGTATCAAAATTCCGTTTTTTAGAGTTTCGGTTACCATTGAGCCGGGTCGCTCCTTACTTTCAGTTCGTTACCACGAACTGTTTGAAACGTAAAAGTAGCATTAAATGTATACACACAGTGTCTTCTGGCTAGTACAAAATCCACAACATATGAAGGTATGAAGGTGACATTTTCAAAGAATATCTATGTTGTACGGATGACAACATACCTTCCGTATGCAGGTTGTCAAAAGGGTATATCAGCAATATCTTAGGAATAGTTTTGCGTGTGAAATTAAAACTTACAAAGCTTATTTTGGGGGATGTTGAAATAACCAAAAGACAAAATTTGCATCATAATACTACTACTTCTACTCCTACAACTGCTACTGCTGTTACTATTATTATTACTGCTACTACTACTACTACTATTACGGCTAAGACTACAACTATTAACTGTACTCCTACTGCTACTTCTATAGCTACTGGTGCTGCTACTACTACTAATAAACCTAAGGAAGTAAGGCAACAATTTTGAATAATATTGTAGATGCATTGAAATAAATCGAAACAGACTATGCCCATACAGGTTGTCAAGAGGACTCAGGACCAATGTCTCAGGACCGGTTGATGGTATTAAGTTAAAAATTTCATCTTGTGTTGAAAAAAAGGTACTATTTGCACACTGCTAATAATGATATTAAATCTATTGCTACGCATAATTATTGAACCTTTCAACAATGCGGAAAAAAATTTATGCCTCAAAACTTTGTTTGGAGATCTGTCATGGGAAATAATTGGGCCTGGGGGAGGGGGGGGGGGTCTCTCAAATTACTTTGACTCTTAAAAAGGGCACTATAATTTCTAATTTAAAATATAACCCATCTGAACTTAATACGACCACCCATCCCATATAAACCTTATATGCCCCCAGGGCATAACTTAAGGTCCTTGCCCAAGGGCTCTGGAAGGTTGGTCCAAACCTGGAGGCATCTTCATATGTTCTTTTGACTATTTTAAACAAAATTGCCATCGCGTAATTTCAATCAGATACATTTGGTGAAAACAAGGGTAGTTGGGTGGGGGGGGGGCTACTTCACCTCCATCACTATTGACTCTTAAAAGTGTATTAGAACTTCCAATTTCAACCAAATGAGCCACCTCTAAAGTTTAAACAACTATCCCTCCCATAAGAACCTTAAATGTGGGGCAAAACTTACAACCCTCGCCCTTAGGTTCTGGTGGATTGTATTAACTTCAAAAACCTTGTTCTATGATATTTGGATTATTTTGAATAAAAGTACTGTCTCAACATATCTATTGAAAACATCTCGGGAAAATACGATGTGTTTGTATGTGTCTGGGGGGAGAGTAGCTGTTCTCTGACCAATTTGACTCTGAAAAAGTGCACTAGAACTTCTGATTATCAATTCAATGATTCCTTTCCAAAGCTTGTACGACCATCATTTCTCTAAGGATCTTATATGCCGAAGGGCATAATTTACAACCATTTCCCTGAAAGCTGTAGGCGGGGGTGGGAGGTGTCTTCCTCACAGACATAAGTTCTGAAGCCTTCAACTACAATGAATAAAATTATTATATTCAAATTTTAATTGGAGGTGTTAAGGTAAATGATCAGATTGGAGGGGGGCTGGCTACTCTCAAATCACTTTGACTCTGAAAAAGAGCATTATAACTTCAAATATCAAATCAAATAAGCCCCATCTCAAGTTTATACGACTGCCCATTCCATAAGAATCTTATATGCCCTCATGGCATAACTTACACCCCTATCCCCAGGGTGCTGGGAGTTTGTGTCACCCCTAAAGACATTATTATATGTTCTTTGGACTATTTTGAACAAAATCGCTATCTCACATTTTCAATCGATGCGTTTGGTGAAAAGAGGGGTAGTCCAGGAAGGGGGGGGGGAATCTAAATATCCTCCACCACTGTTGATGCTTAAAAAGGAACTAGAACTTCTAATTTTCAACCAAATGAGCCTCTTCTAAAGTTAAACAACCATCCCCTCCACAAAAACCTTACATTCCCTGCAGCCTAACTTACAGCCCCTGGTCCATAAGCTCTGGTGGTTTGTTTCAGCCCCAAAAGCCTTGTTAACGATCTTTGGAGATTTGATATCCTCAAAGACACAATTTCAGAATCTTTCTAATACGTTGAGCTAAATGGCTATCTCAGAATTTTAATTGGAAGTGTCTGGGGAAATGATGTGATTGGGGTAGCTTCCTTCCGATCACTTTGACTCTTAAAAAGAGCAGTAGAGCTTCTGATTACCAATCCAAATATTGGCATTTAATTCCCGAAATATTGGCATGCTAACTCGTCTTCGTAGTTTCTTTCCTAAAGCTATTCTAAAATCTATTTATTATTCTTTCGTCCACCCATATTTTCTCTATTGTATTTCGGTTTGGGCATCTACCTTTTCGTCTGTTTTCAAATCTCTCCAAATACTTCAGAATAAAGCAATGAGGATTCTTTTTAATGTTGATTGCAGATCTTCAATTAGACACCTATATGGGACTTCAGGAATTTTCTCTTTGGACCAACTTCATTTAATTTCTATCTCTAGTATTTGTCACGATTATCAATATCATAATTTACCTGTAAAGTTCTCCGGCATTTTTCCAACTAATTCTCAATTTCATAATTATCCTACTACGCATCGTTCAGACTTTTCGTGTGAAATTCGCCCGACATCAAGAGCGGGATTCAGCATCCGTCACACTGGGCCAAAAATCTGGAACTCAATTCCAGCATCAGTTCGAGAGTGCAGCAACAAGCGACATTTTCTAAGACTGGTGAAGAAATATCTTATGACATGCTAAGCATTTTGTTCATTAGGGTTTTCTTTTTCGTTGTTGTAAAATTTAGCTGGAAAATGGCTGTGTATTTTCTGTGGCAGTATTTTCAGCGCTAAAGTATGCCACCAGGATTGTGCGTTGTTTTGTGACATTTATTTATGTATTTGTTATAAATAAAAATATTCTACTCTACTCTACTTGTAAATACGTTGAGCAAAATGGCTATCTAAAAATTTTAATTGGAAGTGCTTGGGGAAATGATGTGATCGGGGTAGCTTCCTTCCGATCACTTTGACTCTTAAAAAGAGCAGTAGAGCTTCTTAATACCAATCAAATGAACCCCTCCGAAGTTTATATGACCACACTTTCTATAAAAACCTTATAAGCTATATATAAGTAGAAGGCTATCTTATACTCCGAACAGCACACCAAATATGGGCATAGAGTCATTAGGGAGAACACGTGGTTAATGGGGTCAATGACCTAAAGTCAGTCATTAATCAAATTGTTTCCGGGCAAAGTTTAATAATGTCTGACAGGTACTGTCAATCATTAATCAAATTATTTCCAGGCGAAGTTTAATAATGTCTGACAGGTGATGTCAAGATTGATTGATATGTCACGAAAGGGGAATTAATTTGTTGTTTCTAAGGGGAATTATTGATTCAAGAAAGGGGAATTAATTTGTTGTTTTTAAGGGGAATTATTGATTCACGAAAGGGGAATTAATTGTTGTTTCTAAGGGGAATTATTGATTCAAGAAAGGGGAATTAATTTGATGTTTCTAAGGGGAAGGTGGGGAAGAGATATATTGATTGCGTAATCGAAAGGAGAGAATTCCCGAAAAATTGATTAAATAATCGGTAGAACCCTATAAGGAGCTCGTGACGGGAATCCATTTATGGGCACAGAATGACGTAATCAACTAGGACAAATGGATTTCTGAGAAATTGATTACATAATCGGTAGAACCCTATCAGAAGGTCATGACGGGAATCCATTTATGGGCATAGAATGACGTAATCAACTAGGACAAATGGATTTCTGAGAAATTGATTACATAATCGGTAGAACCCTATCAGAAGGTCATGTCGGGAATTCATTTATGGGCATAGAATGAAGTAATCAACTAAGACAATTGGATTTCTGAGAAATTGATTACATAATCAGTAGAACCCTATCAGGAGGTCCAGACGGGAATCCATTTATGGGCATAGAATGACGTAATCAACTAGGACAAATAGATTTTTGAGAAATTGATTACATAATCGGTAGAACCCTATCAGAAGGTCATGACGGGAATTCATTTTTGGGCATAGAATGACGTAATCGACTAAGACAAGCAAGTTACTTTCTGAATGTCCCTTCTAAACCCATTTTCCAACATGAAGAACTTATCTTGTTCATTCACAACTATACTTTACAGCTTTTCGGATACATCATCACCAAGACATACTTATCAAAGACCAGTTCAGAGCAAGTTATTTTATTAATGTACCTCCTAAACCCATTTTACAACTTGAATTACTTATCTTTTTCACCCACACCTATACTTTAAAGCTTTTTGGTTACCTCAACACCAAGAAATACATTTCAAAGTCCATTTCAGAGCAAGTTAGTTTATTAATATCCCTCCTAAACCTATTTTTCAACTTGAAGTACTTATCTTTTTCATCCACAACTATACTTTACAGCTTTTTGGTTACCTCAACACCAAGAAATACCTTTCAAAAGGCATTTCAGAGCAAGTTACTTTCTTAATGTCCCTCCTAAACCCATTTTCCAACTTGAAGTACTTTTCTTTTTCACTCACAACTATACTTTACAGCTTTTTGGATACCTCAACACCAAGAAATACTTTTCAAAGACCATTTCAGAGCAAGTTACTTTCTTAATGTCCCTCCTAAACCCATTTTGCAACTTGAAGTACTTATCTTTTTCACCCACTACTATACTTTACAGCTTTTTGGTTACCTCAACACCAAGAAATACCTTTCAAAATGCATTTCGGAGCAAGTTACTTTCTGAATGTCCCTCTTAAACCCATTTTCCAACTTGAAGTACTTATCTTTTTCATCCACAACTATACTTTACAGCTTTTTGGATACCTCAACACCAAGAAATACCTTTCAAAGACCATTTCAGAGCAAGTTACTTTCTTAATGTCCCTCCTAAACCCATTTTGCAACTTGAAGTACTAATCTATTTCAACAACAACTATAATTTACAGCTTTTTGAGTGTCACAACACCAAGAAATACTTTTCAAAGACCATTTCAAAGCAAGTTACTTTCTTAATGTCCCTCCTAAACCCCTTTTGCATCTTAAAGTGTTTATCTTTTTCATTCTCAATTATACTCGACAGTTTTTTGGATACATCAACAACAAGAAATAAATATCAAAGACAATTAAAGAGCAAGTTAATTTCTTAATGTACCTTCTAAAACCATTTTATAACATTAAGTACTTATATTATTCATCCACAACTATACTATACAGCTTTTTGGATAACTCAACCACTATAAATAACTTTCATATACAATTTAATATCTAGTTAATTTCTTAATTTCCCTCCTAAACACATTTTCCAACGTGAAGTACTTATCTTTTTCACACTCAACTATACTTTACAGATTTTTGGATACCTCAAAACCAAGAAATACTTTTCAAAGACCATTTCAAAGCAAGTTACTTTCTTAATATGCTTCTTAAACCAATTTTACAAGTTGAAGTTCCCATCCTTTTCACCCGCAACTTTACTTTACAGCTTTTTGAATGCCCCAACTCCAAGAAATACTGTTCAAAAGGCATTTCAGAACAAGTTATTTTCTTAATGTCCCTTCTAAACCTATTTTCCAACTTGAAGTACCCATCCTTCTCACCCACAACTTTAATTTACAGCTTTTGAATGCCCCAACACCAAGAAATACTATTCAAAAGTCATTTCAGAACCAGTTCTTTTCTTAATGTCCCTCCCAAACCCATTTTACAAGTTGAAGTACCCATACTTTTCAACCACAACATTACTGTACAGCTCTTGAAGGCCACAACACCAAGCAATACTTTTCAAAAGGCATTTCAGAACAAGTTATTTTCTTAATGTCCCTTCTAAACCTATTTTCCAACTTGAAGTACCTATCCTTCTTACACACAATTTTACTTTACAGCTTTTGAATGCTCCAACACCAAGCAATACTTTTCAAATGACATTTCAGAACCAGATTTTTTCTTAATGTCCCTCCTAAACCCATTTTACAAGTTGAAGTACCCATCTTTTTACCTACAACTGTACTTTACAGCTTTTTGGTTACCTCAACACCAAGAAATAATTTTCAAAGACCATTTCAGAGCAAGTTCCTTTATTAGTGACCATCCCAAACTCATTTACAAATTGAAGTACCCATCCTTTTAGCTTAGAGTTTTAGTTGGGTTTAGTTTTAGTTAAAAGTTTAGAGTTTTTAGCTTAGAGTCTTAGCTTAGAGTTTTTGTTAGAGTTCTAGTTTAGTTTAGTTTTAGTTAAAAGTTTAGAGTTTTTAGCTTAGAGTATTAGCTTAGATTTTTATTTAGAGTTCTAGTTTAGTTTAGTTTAGTTACAGTTAAGAATTTAGATTTTAAGCTTAGAGTCATAGCTTATAATTTTAGTTAATGTTTTAGTTTGGTTTATTTTTAGTTAAAATTTTCGATTTTTAGCTTAGAGTCTTAAATTAGAGTTTTTGTTAGAGTTCTAGTTTAGTTTAGTTATAGTTAAGAGCTTAGAATTTTTAGCTTAGAGTCTTAGCTTAGAGTTTTAGTTAGAGTTGAAGTTTAGTTTAGTTAAATCTAAAAGTTCGATGTTTTAACTTATAGTCATAGCTTAGAGTTTTAGTTATAGTTCTATTTTAGTTTAGTTTTTAGTTAAGAGTTTAGAATTTTAGCTTAGAGTCTTAACTTAGAGTTTTTGTTAGAGTTCTAGTTTATTTCAGTTTTAGTTAAGAGTTTAGAGTTTTTAGCTTAGAGTCTTATCTTAGAGTTTTTGTTAAAGTTCTAGTTTAGTTTAGTTTTAGTTAAAAGTTTAGAGTTTTTAGCTTAGAGTCTTAGCTTGGAGTTTTTGTTAGAGTTCTAGTTTAGTTTAGTCTTAACTTAGAGTTTTTTTTATAGAGTTCTAGTTTATTTTAATTTTAGTTAAGAGTTTGATGTTTTACCTATGAGTTTCAGTTAGAGTTCTAGTTTAGTTTAGTTTTAGTTATGAGTTTTGTGTTTTACCTTAGAGTCATAGCTTAGAGTTTTAGTTAGAGTTCTAGTTTAGTTTAGTTTTAGTTAAAGGTTTAGAATTTTAGCTTAGAGTCTTAGCTTAGAGTTTTTGTTAGAGTTGAAGTTTATTTTAGTTTTAGTTAAGAGTTTAGAGTCTTTAGCTTAGAGTCTTAGCTTAGATTTTTAGTTAGAGTTCTAGTATTGTTTAGTTTTAGTTAACAGTTTAGAATTGTATAATAGATTCTTAGCTTAGAGTTTTTGTTAGAGCTCTAGTTTAGTTTAGTGTTATTTAATTGTTTGTAAATTTTATATTCTAGTATTATTTTATAGTTTTTGTTTAATTTCTAGTTTAGTTTAGTTATCGTTAAAAGTTTAGAGTTTTTAGCTTAGAGTCTTAGCTTAGAGTTTTTGTTAGAGTTCTAGTTTAGTCTTAACTTAGATTTTTTTGATAGAGTTCTAGTTTAGTTTAATTTTAGTTAATAGTTTGATGTTTTAACTTTGATTTTCTGTTAGGGTTCTAGTTCAATTTAGTTTTAGTTTAGATTTTAATTTTTGACCTTATAGTCTTAGCTTAGAATTTTAGTTACAGTTCTAGTTTAGTCTAGATTTAGTTAAGAGTTTGAAATTTCATCTCAGAGTCATAGATTAGATGTTTTGTTAGAGTTCTAGTTTAGTTTAGTTTTAGTTAAGAGTTTAAAGTTTTTAGCTAATATTCTTAGCTAAGAGTTTTTTTTGAAGTTCTAGCTTAGTTTAGTTTTAGGTAATAGTTTAGAGTTTTAGCTTATAGTCTTAGCTTAGAGTTTTTGTTAGACTTGAAGTTTAGTTTAGTAATAGTTAAGAGTTTAGAGTTTTAGCTTAGACTCATAGCTTAGAGTTTTAATTAAAGTTGTAGTTTAGTTAAGTTTTAGTTAAGAGTTTCGAGTTTTAGGTTAGAGACTTAGCTTAGAGTTATAGTTTAGTTTAGTTTTAGTTAAGAGTTTAGAGTTTTTTAGCTTAGAGTCTTAGCTTAGAGTTTTTGTTAGTGTTCTAGTTTAGTTTAGTTATATTTAAGAATTTAGAGTTTTATCTTAGAGTCATAGCTTAGATTTTTAGTTAAAGTTATAGTTTAGTAAAGTTATAGTTAAGAGTTTAGAGTTTTACCTTAGTGTCATAGCTTAGAGTTTTTGTTAGAGTTCTAGTTCAGTTTAGTTTTAGTTAAGAGTTTCGAGTTTTAGCTGAGTCTTAGCTTAGAGTTTTTGTTAGAGTTTTAGTTTAGTTTATTTTTAGTTAATAGTTTAGAGTTTTAGCTTAGAGTCTTAGTTTAGAGTTTTTGTTGAAGTTCTAGTTTAGTTTAGTTTTAGTTTAGAGTTTTAGCTAAGACTTAGAGTTTCAATTAGAGTTCTAGTTTGGTTTAATTTTAGTTAAGAGTTTAGAGTTTTTAGCTTAGAGTCTTAGCTTAGTTTTATTTAGAGTTCTAGTTTAATTTAGTTTTAGTTAAGAGTTTAGAGTTTTACCATAGAGTCAGCTTAGAGTTTTAGTTAGATTTAAAGTTTACTTTAGTTACAGTTAAGAATTTAGATTTTTAGCTTAGAGTCATAGCTTAGATTTTTACTTAAAGTTATATTTTGTTTAATTTTTAGTTAAGAGTTTAGATTTTTATCTGAGTCTTAGCTTATAGTTTTTGTTAGAGTTATAGTTTATTTTTAGTTAAGAGTTTATAGTTTTACCTTAGAGTCTTAGATTAGAGTTTTTGTTAGAGTTATAGTTTAGTTTAATTCTAGTTAAGATTTTTATGTTTTAACTTTGAGTTTAAGTTAGAGTTATATGTTAGTTTAATTTTATGTAATATTTTATTGTTTTAAATTATATTCTTATCTTATAGTTTTTTTTATAGCTCTAGTTTAGTTTAGTTTTTTCTAAGATTATAGAGTTTCACCATATATTAATATCCTAGATTTTTAGTTTTATTTATATTTGATTTTAATTTTAGATGATATTTTTTTTTTTAAAATTTTTTTTTAAGTGTTATTTCTATTGTAGTTTAATTTTCTTTATTAGTTTATTGTTTTACCCTAGAGTCTTAGCTTAGAGTTTTAGTTAGATTTATTGTTTACTTTAGTTTTAGTTAAGAGTTTAGAATTTTAGCTTAGAGTCTTAGCTTAGAGTTTTTGTTAGAGTTATAGTTTATTTTAGTTTTAGTTAAGAGTTTAGAGTTTTTACCTTAGAGTATTAGCTTAGAGTTTTTGTTGAAGTTCTAGTTTAGTTTAGTTTTAGTTAATAGTTTAGAGTTTTAGCTTAGAGTTTTTGTTACAGTTGAATTTTAGTTTAGTAATATTTAAGAGTTTAGAGTTTTTTGATTAGAGTCTTAGCTTAGAGTTTTTGTTAGAGTTGAAGTTTAGTTTAGTAAAAGTTAAGAGTTTAGAGTTTTAGCTTAGAGTCTTAGCTTAGAGTTATAGTTAGAGTTAAAGTTTAGTTTAGTTAAAGTTAAGAATTTAGAGTTTTAGCTTAGGGTCATAGCTTAGATTTTTACTTAAAGTTTTAGTTTGGTTAAGTTTTTGTTAAGTTTTTAGAGTTTTATCTGAGTCGTAGCTTAGAGTTTTTGTTAGAGTTCTAGTTTAGTTTAGTTTTAGTTAAGAGTTTCACCTCAGTGTCTTAGATTATAGATTTTGTTAGATTTGAATTTTAGTGTATTTATAATTAATAATTTAGAGTTTGTAGATTAAAGTAGTAGTTTATAGTTTTTGTTGGAGTTCTAGTTTAGTTTAGTTAAGTGTTTATAGTTTTATCATAGAGTCATAGCTTAGAGTTTTTGTTGAAGTTTAAGTTTAGTCATAGTTAAGAATTTAGAGTTTTTAGCTTAGAGTCTTAGCTTATAGTTTTACTTATAGTTCTAGTTTAGTTTTATTTAAGAGTTTAGAGTTTTATCTTAGTGTCTTATCTCAGAGTTTTTGTTGAAGTTCTAGTTTAGTTTAGTTAAGAGTTTAGAGTTATACCTTAGAGTCTTAGCTTACAGTTTTAGTTAGAGTTGAAGTTTATTTTAGTTATAGTTAAGGGTTTAGAGTTTTAGCTTGGAGTCTTAGCTTAGAGTTTTAGTTAGAGTTCTAGCTTAGTTTAGTTTTAGTTAAGAGTTTAGAGTTTTACCTTAAAGTCTTAGCTTAGAGTTTTAGTTAGAGTTCTAGTTTAGTTTAGTTTTAGTTAAGAGTTTTAAGTTTTACCTTAAAGTCTTCGATTAGTGTTTTAGTTAGGGTTGAAGTTTCATTTAGTTTATTTATAGTTAAGAGTTTATAGTTTTAGCTTAGAGTCGTAGCTTAGAGTTTTAGTTAGAGTTATTGTTTAGTTTAGTTTTAGTTAAGAGTTATAGCTTAGAGGTTTAGCCTAGAATCTTAGCTTAGAGATTTAGTTAGAGTTGAAGTTTAGTCTAAACTAGCATAACCACAAAATTCCACAATATTGCATAGAAATACCAAAACCATAGGTTAGGTTAGTTTAGAGGTTAGGTTTCTCCACGTTTAAGTTAGAGGTTTGGTTTCTCCATTTTTAAGTTAGGTTAGATTTGGTTAGCTCAACATGATCACTCATGATAATCTAACCTAATCTAACTGGTACACCGTCGACATAGGGGGATACATAGCTTTTTGCACCGCGGAACCCAGGAAACACCGGTGGGCCCGGGAAGCACCGCGGGAAGCGCCGCGAGATTAGTTTAGGTTAGGTCAGGTTAGGTAAGTTAGGTTAGGTTAGCTAAGTTAGGTTAGGTTAGGTTAGCTAGTAAACATCTCTCCATGTTTAAGTTAGGTTAGGTTAGAGGTTATGCTAGATTAAGTTATGTTAGGTTAGGTTAAGTTAGGTTAGGTTAGGTTAGCCTACGTACGCGCGCGTACGTAGGCTAACCTAACCTAACTTAACCTAACCTAACATAACTTAATCTAGCATAACCTAACCTAACTTAAACATGGAGAGATATTTACTACCTAACCTAACTTAGCTAACCTAACCTGACTTAACCTAACCTAATCTCGCGGTGCTTCCCGCGGTGCTTCCCGGGCCCACCAGCGCTTCCCGGGTCCCGCGGTGAAAAAGCTATCTATCCCCCCATGTTGACTTTGTACCAGTTAGATTAGGTTAGATTATCATGAGCGCTCATGATAAGCTAACCTAATCTAACCTAACTTAAACCTGGAGAAACCTAACCTCGAACTTAAACGTGGGAAAACCTAACCTCTAACCTAACCTAACCTATGGTTTTGGTATTTCTATGTAATATTGTGTAATTTTGTGGTTATGCTAGTTTAGACTAAACTTCAACTCTAACTAAATCTCTAAGCGAGGATTCTAGGCTAAACCTCTAAACTATAACTCTTAACTAAAACTAAACTAAACAATAATTCTAACTAAAACTCTAAGCTAAGACTCTAAGCTAAATCTATAAACTCTTAACTATAACTAAACTAAACGAAACTTCAACCCTAACTAAAACTCTAATCTAAGACTTTAAGGTAAAACTTAAAACTCTTAACTAAAACTAAACTAAACTAGAACTCTAACTAAAACTCTAAGATAAGACTTTAAGGTAAAACTCTAAACTATTAACTAAAACTAAACTAAGCTAGAACTCTAACTAAAACTCTAAGCTAAGACTCTAAGCTAAAACTCTAAACCCTTAACTATAACTAAAATAAACTTCAACTCTAAGTAAAACTCTAAGCTAAGACTCTAAGTTATAACTCTAAACTCTTAACTAAACTAAACTAGAACTTCAACAAAAACTCTAAGCTAAGACTCTAAGATATAACTCTAAACTCTTAACTAAAACTAAACTAGAACTCTAAGTAAAACTCTAAGCTAAGACTCTAAGCTAAAAACTCTAAATTCTTAACTGTTACTAAACTAAACTTCAACTTCAACAAAAACTCTAAGCTATGACTCTATGATAAAACTCTAAACTCTTAACTAAACTAAACTAGAACTCCAACAAAAACTCTAAACTACTAATATAAGATAAAACTCTAAATTCTTAACTATAACTAAACTAAAAATTAAATCTAACAAAAACTCTAATATAAGACTCTAATGTAAAACTCTAAAATCTTAAGTAAAACTAAACTAAACTAGAACTCTAATAAAAACTCTAAGCTACGACTCAGCTAAAACTCTAAACACTTAACGAAAACTTAACCAAACTAAAACTTTAAGTAAAAATCTAAGCTATGACCCTAAGATAAAACTCTAAATTCTTAACTTTAACTAAACTAAACTTTAACTCTAACTATAACTCTAAGCTAAGACTCTAAGCTAAAACTCTAAACTCTTAACTTTTACTAAACTAAACTTCAACTCTAACAAAAACTCTAAGCTAAGACTCTAAGCAAAAAACTCTAAACTCTTAACTATTACTAAAATAAACTTCAACTCTGACAAAAAATCTAAGCTAAAACTCTAAACTATTAACTAAAAGTAAACTAAACTAGAACTTCAACAAAACTCTATGCTAAGACTCTAAGCTTAAAGCTCTAAACTCTTAACTAAAACTAAAATAAACTAGAACTCTAAGAAAAACTCTAAGTTCAGAAACTAAGCTAAAACTATAAACTCTTAACTAAAACTAAATTATACTAGAACTCTAACCAAAACTCTAAGCTAAGACTCTAGGGTAAAACGTTAAACTCTTAACTAAATGTTAACTAAACTGTAGCTTTAAATGAAACTCAAATGTAAAGCAAAAAATTATTAACTAAAACTAAACTAAATTAGAACCATAACAAAAAAACTCTCATAAAATACTATAGGGTAATACTCCATAATCGAAAATAAAAGTAAAATAAAAAAGAAATCAAGATAAAACTCTAAGATAAAAGTTTAATTTAAAACACAAAACAAATAACTAAAAGTAAACTCAAATATAAATACAAATTAAAATAAGATTTAACAAAAAAAATTATTAAATAAAAATAAAATAAACTATAAATATAACAAAAAATTTAAGATAATACTCTAAGGTAAAACTCTAAACTATTAACTAAAACTAAACTAGAAATCTAACAAAAACTCTAAGCTAAGACTCAGCTGAAAATCTAAACTCTTAACTAAAACTTAACCAAACTATAACTTTAAGTAAAACTCTAAGCTATGACTCTAAGCTAAAAATCTAAATTCTTAACTGTAACTAAAGTAAACTTTAACTCTAACTAAAACTCTAAGCTAAGACTCTATGGTAAAACTCTAAACTCTTAACTAAAACTAAATTAAACTAGAACTCTAAATAAAACTAAGCTAAGACTCTAAGCTAAATACTCTAAACTCTTAACTAAAATTAAACCAAACTAGAACTCTAATTGAAACTGTAAGTCTTAGCTAAAACTCTAAACTAAAACTAAACTAAACTATAACTTAAACAAAAACTCTAAACTAAGACTCTCAGCTAAAATTATAAACTCTTAACTAAAAATAAACTAAACTATAACTCTAACAAAAACTCTAATTTAAGACTCAAATAAAACTCGAAACTCTTAACTAAAACTAAACTGAACTAGAACTCTAACAAAAACTCTAAGCTATGACACTAAGGTAAAACTTTAAACTCTTAACTATAACTTTACTAAACTATAACCTTAGCTAAAACTCTAAGCTTTAACTCTAAGCTAAAACTCTAAATTCTTAACTATAACTAAACTAAACTAGAACTCTAACAAAAACTCTAAGCTAAGACTCTAAGCTAAAAAACTCTAAACTCTTAACTAAAACTAAACTAAACTATAACTCTAAGCTAAGTCTCTAAGCTAAAACTCGAAACTCTTAACTAAAACTTAACTAAACTACAACTTTAATTAAAACTCTAAGATATGAGTCTAAGCTAAAACTCTAAACTCTTAAATATTACTACACTAAACTTCAAGTTTAACAAAAACTCTAAGCTAAGACTCTAAGCTAAAAATCTAAACTATTAACTAAAACTAAACTAAGCTAGAACTTCAACATAAACTCTAAGCTAAGACTCTAAGCAAAAAAGTCTAAACTCTTAACTATAACTAAAATAAAATAGAGGTCTAACTAAAACTATAAGACAAGACTATCCTCTAAAATTCGAAACTCTGAACTAAAACTAGAGTAAACTAGAGCTAGAACTAAAAACTCTAAGATAAGACTCTAAGGTAAAAATTCATAATATTAACTAAAACTAAACTAAACTAAAACTCTAACTGAAATTCAAAGGTAAAACATCAAACTCTTAACTAAAATTAAACTAAACTGGAACTCTATCAAAAAAATCTAACTTATGACTAAACTAAACTAGAACTCTAACAAAAACTCTAAGCTAAGACTCTAAGCTAAAAACTCTATACTTTTAACTATAACTAAACTAAACTAGAATTTAAACAAAAACTATAAACTAATACTATAATCTAAAAAATCTAAACTCTTAACTAAAACTAAAATAAACTATAACTATAACAAAAACTATAAGCTAAGACTCTAAGATAAAATTCTAAACTCTTAACTAAAACTAAACTAAACTAGAACTCTAACTAAAACTCTAAGCTAAGACTCTAAGCTAAAGACTCTAAACTCTTAACTAAAACTAAAATAAACTTGAACTCTAACAAAAACTCTAAGCTAAAACTCTAAGCTAAAATTCTAAACTCTTAACTAAAACTAAACTAAACTATAAATATAAAAAAAAATCTAAGATAAGACTATAATGTAAAACACCAAACTATTAAATAAAACTAAACTAAACTAGAACTCTAACTGAAACTCAAAGGTAAAACATCAAACTCTTAACTAAAATTAAACTAAACTAGAACTCTATAAAAAAAACTCTAAGTTAAGACTAAGCTAAACTAGAACTCTAACAAAAACTCTAAGCTAAGACTCTAAGCTAAAAACTCTAAACTTTTAACTAAAACTAAAATAAACTAGAACTATAACAAAAACTCTAAGCTAAGACTCTAAGCTAAAAACACTAAACTCTTAAATAAAACTGAAATAAACTAGAACTCTAACAAAAACTCTAAGTTAAGACTCTAAGCTAAAATTCTAAACTCTTAACTAAACCTAAACTAAACTAGAAATCTAACTAAAACTCTAAGCTATGACTCTAAGGTAAAACATCAAACTCTTAGCTGTAACTAAACTAAACTTCAACTCTAAATAAAAATCTAAGCTAAGACTATAAGCTGAAAACTCTAAGCTCTTAACTAAAACTAAAATAAACTAGAACTCTAACAAAAACTCTAACCAAAGACTCAAAGATAAAACTCGAAACTCTTAACTAAAACTTAACCAAACTATAACTTTAAGTAAAATTATAATCTAAGACTATAATATAAAAATATAAATTATTAACTTTAACTAAAATAAACTAAACAAGAACTCTAAATAAAACTCAAAGCTAAGACTCTAAGCTAAAAACTCTAAAATCTTAACTAAAACTTAACTAAACTAGAACTCTAACAAAAACTCTAAGCTAAGAATCTAAGCTAAAAAACTCTAAACTTTTAACTAAAACTAAACCAAATTAAAACTCTAAGCTAAAAGGATGGGTACTTCAATTTGTAAATGAGTTTGGGATGGTCACTAATAAAGGAACTTGCTCTGAAATGGTCTTTGAAAAGTATTTCTTGGTGTTTAGGTAACCAAAAAGCTGTAAAGTACAGTTGTAGGTGAAAAAGATGGGTACTTCAACTTGTAAAATGGGTTTAGGAGGGACATTAAGAAAAGAACTGGTTCTGAAATGTCATTTGAAAAGTATTGCTTGGTGTTGGAGAATTCAAAAGCTGTAAAGTAAAATTGTGTGTAAGAAGGATAGGTACTTCAAGTTGGAAAATAGGTTTAGAAGGGACATTAAGAAAATAACTTGTTCTGAAATGCCTTTTGAAAAGTATTGCTTGGTGTTGTGGCCTTCAAGAGCTGTAAAGTAATGTTGTGGGTGAAAAGTATGGTTACTTCAACTTGTAAAATGGGTTTTGGATGAACATTATGAAAAGAACTTGTTGTGAAATGACTTTTGAAAAGTATTTCTTGTTGTTGGGGCATTCAAAAGTAGTAGATTAAAGTTATGGGTGAGAAGGATGGGTACTTCAAGTTGGAAAATAGGTTTAGAAGGGACATTAAGAAAATAACTTGTTCTGAAATGCCTTTTGAAAAGTATTGCTTGGAGTTGGGGCATTCAAAAAGCTGTAAAGTAAAGTTGCGGGTGAAAAGGATGGGAACTTCAACTTGTAAAATTGGTTTAAGAAGCATATTAAGAAAGTAATTTGCTCTGAAATGGTCTTTGAAAAGTATTCCTTGGCGTTGAGGTAGCTTAAAAGCTATAAAGTAGAGTTGTGGGTGAAAAATATTAGTACTTAAAGTTGTAAAATTAGTTAACATGTGACAGTTAGAAAGTAGATTGCTCTGATATGGTCTTTGAGAAGTATTTCTTGGTGTTGGGACACTCAAAAAGCTGTAAAGTATAGTTGTGGGTGAAAAAGATAAGTACTTAAAGTTGCAAAATGGGTTTAGGAGGGACCTTAAGTAAGTAACTTGCTCTGAAATGGTCTTTGAACGGTATTTATTGGTGTTGAGGTATGCAAAAAGCTGTAAAATATAGTTGTGGATGAAAAAGATAAGTACATCAAGTTGGAAAATGGGTTTAAGAGGGACATTCAGAAAGTAACTTGCTCCGAAATGCATTTTGAAAGGTATTTCTTGGTGTTGAGGTATCCAAAAAGCTTTAAAGTATAGTTGTGATTTAAAAATATAAGTACTTCAAGTTGCATAATGTGTTTATGATGAACTTTTTTAAATTAATTTGCTCTTAAATTGTCTTTTAAGATTATTTCTTTTCTTTTAGATAACAGTAAGGCTGTAATGTATAGATGTGGGTGAAAAAGATAAGTACTTCAAGTTATAAAATGGGCTTAGGATGGACTTTAAGAAAGTAACTTGCTCTGAAATGCCTTCTGAAAGGTATTTCTTGGTGTTGAGGTAACCAAAAAGCTGTAAAATATAGTTGTGGGTGAAAAAGATAAGTACTTCAAGTTGAAAAATGGGTTTAGCAGGGACATTAAGAATGTAACTTGCTCTGAAATGGTCTTTGAAAAGTATTTCTTGGTGTTGAGGTATCAAAAAAGCTTTAAAGTATAGTTGTGGGTGAAAAACATAAGTACTTAAAGTTGCAATATGGGTTTAGGAGGGACTTTAAGAAAGTAACTTGCTCTGAAATGGTCTTTGAAAAGTATTTCTTGGTGTTGAGGTATCCAAAAAGCTGTAAAGTATAGTTGTGAGTGAAAAAGATAAGTACTTCAAGTTGCAAAATGGGTTTAGGAGGGACATTAAGAAAGTAACTTACTTGTCTTAGTCGATTACGTCATTTTATGCCCATAAATGAATTCCCGTCATGACCTTCTGATAGGGTTCTACCGATTATGTAATCAATTTCTCATAAATCTATTTGTCCTAGTTGATTACGTCATTCTATGCCCATAAATGGATTCCCGTCTGGACCTCCTGATAGGGTTCTACTGATTATGTTATCAATTTCACAGAAATCCATTTGTCCTAGTTGATTACTTCATTCTATGCCCATAAATGTATTACCGTCATGACCTTCTGATAGGGTTCTACCGATTATGTAATCAATTTCTCAGAAATCCATTTGTCCTAGTTGATTACGTCATTCTATGCCCAGAAATGGATTCCCGTCATGACCTTCTGATAGGGTTCTACCGATTATGTAATCAATTTCTCAGAAATCCATTTGTCATAGTTGATTACGTCATTCTGTGCCCATAAATGGATTCCCGTCACGAGCTCCTTATAGGGTTCTACCGATTATGTAATCAATTTCTCGGGAATTCTCTCCTTTCGATTACGCAATCAATATATCTCTTCCCCACGTTTTCCTTAGAAACCACAAATTAAGTCTCTTTTCTTTTATCAGTACGACACATTAAAAACCAATATTAATTCCCCTTTCGTGAATCAACAGTTCCCCTTAGAAACATCAACTAAATTCACCGTTTGTGAATCCATGAGTTCACTTAGAAATAACAAATTAATTCCTCTTTTGTGACATATGAATTATGCTTAACTTCACCTGTCAGACATTATTAAACTTCGCCTGGAAATAATTTGATTAATGATTGACAGTACCTGTCAGACATTATTAAACTTTGCCCGGAAACAATTTGATTAATGACTGACTTTAGGTCATTGACCCCATTAACCACGTGTTCTCCCTAATGACTCTATGCCCATATTTGGTGTGCTGTTCGGAGTATAAGATAGCCTTCTACTTATATATATATATATATAACTTACAGCCCTTGCCCTGAGGGCTCGGGGGGGGGGGGATGTCATCCTCAAAGACATAATTTCCGAATCTTTCAACTATGTTGAGCAAAATGGCAATCTCAAAATTTTGATTGGAAGTGTTTGGGGAAATGATAGGCGTGGGGGGTCTTTAGCCCTCTGATTATTTTTGACTAATAAAAGAGCACTAGTGCTCTCAATTTCCAATCTATTGAACCCTTTTTAAAGTTTCTGCGACAACGCTTTCTATAAAAACCTTATATGCCCCAAGGGCATAACTTACAACCCTTATCCTGAAGACTGCGGGGGGGGGGGGGGGTTGTTATCCTCAAAGATATAATTTCCAGACCTTTCAACTACGTTGAACAGAATGACTATATCAAAATGTCCATTGAAAGTTTCAGGGGAATGATGGAAGTGGGGGAGGGGATATTCTCCCTTCGATTACTTTTGAGTATTAAAAAGAGCACTAGCTCTCTCCATTTCGAATTGAGTGAGCCTTTTTTTAAGTTTCTACGACCTTAGCCCTGACGGCTGTAGGGGTTTGTCATCCTCAAAGACATAATTTCCGGACCCTTCAACTACGTTGAAAAAAGTGGCTATATCAAAATGTTGATCGGAAGTGTTTGCGGAAATGGAGGGGATGGGGGGGCATTCGCCCTCCGATCACTTTTGACTTAAAATAAGGGCACTAGTACTCTCAATTTCCAAGGGAACGAGTTGTTTTTGAAGTTTCTACGACAATGCTTTCTATAAAAACCTTATATGCCCCCTGGGAATAACTTACAAACTTTGCCCTGGGGGCTGTGGAGGGATTTCATCCTTAAATGCATAATTTCCAGACCTTTCAACTACGTTGAACAAAATGGCCATCTCAAAATTTTGATTGGATTTGTTTGAAGAAATGGTGAGGGTTGGAGGGGAGTTAGTTGCCCTCCGATCGCTTTTGACTACTAAAAAGGGAACTAGTCCTCTCAATTTCCGATTTAACAAGCCCTTTTTAAAGTTTCTACGGCAACGCTTTTTATAACAAGCAGTATATGGCTTTAGGGCATAACTTAAAACCCTTGACCTGAGGGCTGTCATCCTCAAATACATAATTTCCGGACTGTTCAACAGCGTTGAACAAAATGCCTATCTCAAAATTTTGATTGGATGTGTTTGGGGAAATAGTGGGTGTGCGAGGGGGTTTGTGAAAAGGAGTGCTAGGAAGGACAAACGTAACCACCTTGAGAAGAAAGCGGAACTGGCAGAAGAAGCTGCAAGGAGAGAGGACTCGAAGACTGTGTACGGTTTAATCAACGAAATAGTTGGGAAACGCCAGAATATGGAAGGTCCTGTACGAGACCCGAATGGAGGTCTTGTAACAG
This sequence comes from Artemia sp. Qi Xiang Cuo, assembly GCF_049724085.1. Taxonomy (NCBI): domain Eukaryota; kingdom Metazoa; phylum Arthropoda; class Branchiopoda; order Anostraca; family Artemiidae; genus Artemia; species Artemia sp. Qi Xiang Cuo. The sequence goes on from NC_142800.1 coordinate 68,737,148, forward strand.
ATCTAGAAGATGTGAGCAAAGTTTGGGCAGACCATTTTCAGACGCTTCTAAACCGTCCTCCCCCTCTAGAACCACCAACGACCCCTGACACCGCTACTAACCCTTCCAATCAACATAGACCCTCCGGATACTACAGAGACTTGTGCGGTAGCAAAGCAATTAAATGGACGATCTCCAGGCAAAGTCTGAATCTCAGAAGAAAGGCTTAAAGTGAATGTCATACCTTGCACGACCTTGTTGAGCAAATACTTCAGGACAATTTGGGAGATGGAAATGGTACCTAAACATTTTAAAATAATGACAGGAGTAAAGCAGGGATGTGTCCTATCCCCCTACTGTTCATCCTTTTTGTTGACTACATCTTAAGTAATTGCGAGGGATATAGGATTAATATTGGTGAGCCGACCAGACTTAGATATCTCGATTTTCCTGACGACATAAGCCCTCTTAAAACTTGCAAACTGAGACTGCAGACCTTTATAAATAGTGTTATAGATGCAGCAGAGCAATTTGGACTAAAAATCAACACAAATAAAACAAAAAGCATGGCTACCAGTGGATCTCCTCTTGATATCAAGTGTTGAGCTAACCGAATAGAGCTGGTGGTTGAGTTAAGATACCTGGGTAGTACAGTCAAAAACACTGGCTCAAACGCGAGAGAAGTCTAACTTAAGTTTGCACACGGGGCGTTTAACCATCTCAAAAGAGTTTGGAAATCTAAAATTCCTTGAGGCTAAAGATACGACTAAAACCTGGCACCTCAATCAGCAACAAGAGAAAAAAATAAAATCCTTTGAAAACACTTCAGGTCCAGCTACCTTTAATAACAGACGTTATCTGTCAACGTAGGGGGCGTTATCTTGGGCATGTCATCAGGAAGGGCAGAAATCGCTTGCCAAACTCCAAAATCTTCTGGAAACCAGAAGGACCAAGAAGACAAGGTCGTCCTAGAAACAACAAGAGACGCTCACAGAGAAGAGACTTGTCAAATGTGCATGCGTCCCTACTGTCCGAATGGGAAGACGTAATAGCTGCAGCACACCTCCGAGATGACTAGAGCCTCTTCATGGATGTCCTAGGTGCCTTTAAAGGCACAGGAGAAACTAAGGTCTAAGGGAGGGGGATAGTTGCTCTCCAATCCCTTTTGACTATTAAAAAGGGCACTAGCCCCTTCAGGTTCCAATCAAATAAACACTTTTTTAAAGTTTCTACGACAATGCTTTCTATAAAAACCTTACATGCCTCCAGGGTATAACTTACAACCTTTGCCCTGAGGGCTATGGGGGGGTATCCTAAAAGACATAATTTCTTGAACTTTTAGCTACGTTGAACAAAATGGCTATTTAAAAATTTTTATTGGATGTGTTTGGGGATATCGTGGGCGTAAGAGGGGAGTTAGTTGCCCTCCAGTCACTTTCGAATATTAAAAAGAGCATTAGTCCACTCAATTTCCAATTGAATGTGCCCTTTTTGAAGTTTTGTGACAACGCTTTTTATAAAAAAAAGCCTTATATGCCCCCAGGTCGTAACTTACAACCCTTGTCCTGAGAGCTCTAGGGGGGGGGGATTGTCATCCTCAAATACATAATTTCGGAACTTTTCAACCACACTGAACAAAGTGGCTATCTCAAAACTTTGATTGGAGGTGTTTTAGGACATAGTGGGTGCGGGAGGGGGGTTAGTTACCCTACAATCACTTTTGACTATTAAAAAGGGAACTAGCCCCTTCAGTTTCCAATCGAATGAGGCCTGTTTGAACTTACTACGACAACTCCTACGATGCGAAATACCCTGGTCTAAAAATAAATAAATAAAAAATAAATAATACATTGAGCCAACGTCGTTGTTTACTTAGGCAGAGCTATTGCGCTGCCTGTGATATGTTTACCGAGGTAAAATAAGAGCTTTGGACGACGATTTTTGAGCTTGCTGATTTGAGCCCTTGCAGCGACATCTTAGACCAAATACCGTGGCACATAATGCGACGGAAAGTACACTTGTCGTATTCCTACTGGTCATCGGAAATCAGCAAGGGCAGAGCTTGTAGAATCCGTGGCGCATCAGAAATGATTGTGGCACCGCGGTACTAGAGGACCTAAGCTAGTGGCTTTAGGACTGACCCTGGCAGCCCATTAGATTTACAAAAATTGGTAGCAGAATAGTCCTTGAGAGATCCTTGCCCATCTCAACTGTGATACTATGCCCTAGTGTCATCAGTGGTGGCACTGGTGGCACTGTGTCAACTACCCAAGTGTCACCAAGTAACTACATCGGTGCTACTGGACCACAATAGATACTAATGAAATAATGTTTAAAACTCAATGCCTGATTTTTGTTTTCAGATGTTTGCCATCTCAAACACCGTTTTTAAATAATTCTTTCCATGATGCAGTCAAAAACTAAAACAGGAAGATAGCGGTTGAAAAGAGGAAATTTCCTGCTCAATTGACAGACAAATATTTCGTAGCTGAAGTATTTGATACAATAGTTTGTCTTTTATGCTCATAAAAAATTGCAGTAAGCAAGGAATACAATATCAAACGTCATTATGATTCAAAACGTGAGTCTGAATATGAAATATTACTTGAAGGGGAAAGAAAAGAAAAAAAAAAGACAAATTGATCAAAGTAACTAGTTCACAAAAAGTGAATCTCAAATGGTATCTTGTTAAAATTGATACATGTACAAGAGTCAGTTACCTCATATCTAAATTAATAGCAAAGGAGGCAAGTCTTCTTTTTGATGAGAATCACTAGAACAAATCATTGTTATTGCTTTCAATGAATATTGTCCAGAGATGGAGAATTTAATGAAGGAAAAGAATCTCACATCGGACAATCGGAAGAAGGATTGATAATTTGATTAAAGATATTAAAGACAAATCGAAAGAACGTTTATCCACTTCCGTTCATTACAGTCTAGCATTGGATGATAGCACAGATCAGGATACTGCACAATTGCCTGTTTTATCCGAGGAATTGATGCAAACTTAAACATTATAGAAGAAATATTGGACTTGCACCACATGAAGCGGACAACAACAGGCAATGATATATTTGACAATGTTGTTAATTTGGCGTTAGAAAATTTTGATGTTGACAGAACAAAAATTAAATCCATTACTACAAATGGTGTTCCTGCTCTAACTGGTAATATTAATGAAAATATTGGTTTATTCAAACAATTTGTCGACCAATAAATACTAACCTACCATTGCTTGCTTCATCAACAACAATTATGTGCTTAAAAAATTAAATATGAAACATTTGATGACTGATATTGATAAAGTTGTTAATTTCATCATATCGCGGGATTTGAATCATCAAGAATTCAAAGCGGGCTTAGACGAAGTTATTAGTGAGTACGAAGACTTTGAGTACTTTTCTAAAGTCCGTTGGCCCAGAAGAGCAGCTACCTTTAAAAATATTTCAATTATTGCTATTCGAAATAAAAAAGTTCAGGGAGAAAAAGAAACAAAATGTGAAATTTATAGAAAATGAAGAATGGTTGAATGATTTGTTTTTCTTAGTTGACATCAAAGAGCTTTTCTTATAGAGTATGAACTTTTATTTTGTTTAATTTTTGTTCTTTATTGGAATTTTAATGTTATACAGTAAAACTGCAAGACATTTCTTAGACAAACTATAAACACAACTGAAACATAGAAAAGCTATAGTCCTGGTTTGGATAATTGTGATTACAATTGCAGTTCTCATAAGTTATTAACTAAAAAACAAGTTTTTTTTAAACTGAAAGTAAGAAGCGACATTAAAACTTAAAACGAACAGAAATTATTCCGTATATGAAAGGGGCTGTCCCCTCCTCAACGCCTCGCTCTTTACGCTAACTGTCTTACAACTTTATTTTTTTTAAACAATAAAAAACATTAGTGCAAAGAGCGAGGCGTTGATGAGGGGAAAGTCCCTTTCATATACGGAATAACTTCTGTTCGTCTTAAGTTTTGATGTTACTCCTTACAGTCAGTTAACAAAACTTGTTTTTTTTTAGTTAATATCTGAGCGTTTTTGAATTAATTCAGCTTTGATTTTGGCTCACCGTACATGAATAATTAAAACGAAATTGGCATATTAATTTTCCTTTTTTGGCTAATTGGCTTTCTGGAAATTTTTTTCTGACGTAATTTACGAATTAACTTACGTAACAAATTTTTATATTCGTGTGTTTTATTACGTATATTAGGGAGATCGCTCCCTAGTCAATACCTCGCTCTTTACACCAAAGTTTGAACTTTGTTCGAATCACAAACCCCTGAATCACAAAGGCCGGTTAATTAGAATAGATAGCACTTTTGAAAGTACTAAAAAAAACTTTAGCGTAAAGAGCGAGGTATTGAATAGGGGACTAACCCCCTTATATACCTAATCATTTATGTTAGTTTAAGTTGTAATGTTAATCCTTACTTTCAGGGGAAAGAACTTGTTTTTTTTATTTAATTTCTGATCGTTTTTTAAATAATGCTGGGAAATCTCGCACCCCGTCATGGAAATGTCCCTTCCTCCAATGAAATATTCTCCATGGAAAGATCCTCCCCCGTAACCTCCACTCCGACCCCCCCCCCCCTAGAAAAGATTCCTCCTGAAAACGCCTGTATACTTCCCAATAACCAATACTATATCTAAACAAAGGGCAAAGCTTATAACTTGCAGCCCTTCCCCCGGGAAATGTGGGGGATTAAGTCATCCTTAATGACATATTAATTATATTTTTACTATGCTGAACAAAATAGCTATCTAAAAATTTTTATTGGGTGACTTTGGGAAAAAATGAGCCTGGGAGGGGGCCAAGTTGCCCACAAATTTTTTTGGTCCCTTAAAAAGGGCACTAGAACTTTTAATTTATGTTTGAATGAGCTCTCTCACGAAATTCTAGGACTATTGGATCGATACGATGACCCCTGGAAAAAAAAGTAAATAAAAAAATAAACACGCATCCGTGATCTTTCTTCTGGCAAAAAATACAAAATTTGACATTTTTGCAGATAGGAACTTGAAACCTCTATAGTAGGGTTTTCTGATACGCTGAATCTGATAGTGGGATTTTCATTAAAGTTCTATGACATTTAGGGGTTGTTTCCCCCTTTTTTCGAAAATGAGGCAAATTTTCTCAGGCACGTAACTTTGAATAGGTAAGACTAAACTTGATGAAACTTACATATTTGAAATCAGCATAAAAATCTTCAAAATCTTCATTGGTATCAAAATTCCTTTTTTTAGAATTTCGGTTACTATAGAGCCGGGTCGCTCCTTAATTACAGTTCGTTACCACGAACTGTTTGATATGTTTTGAAAATATATTGTAAATCTGGGGATTACATGATATATGTTTTATGAAAATATGAAATGTTATATGAAAATATATTGTAAATCTGTTGATTAAAGTTATTTATTATATGTTTTTAGACAAACTATAAACACCACTGAAACATAAGAAGATAAGATCCTGGTTGTATTAAAATAAAAAGACAAGTTTTTTAAACTGAAAGTAAGGAGCGACATTAAAACTTAAAACGAACAGAAATTATTCCGTATATGAAAGGGGCTGTCCCCTCCTCAACGCCTCGCTCTTTATGCTAAAGTTTTTTACTGTTTTAAAAAATAAAGTTGTGAGACAGAGTCAAACTTTAGCGTAAAGAGCGAGGCGTTGAGGAGGGGACAGCCCCGTACATATACGTAATACTGTCTTGGCTTGTTAAGTTTTAATGCCGCTCCTTACTTTCAGTTTAAAAAACTTGTTTTTTTTATTTAATTTCTGATGGTTTTTTAGTTAATGCAGCTTTTATTTTGGCTCACCGTCCTTGAATAAGTAAACAAAATTTGCATAAAAATTTTACTCTTCTTTTGCTAAATGGCTGTCCCTAAATTTGGTTCTGACGTAATTTACAAATTAACTGACGTAACGAACTTCTATATTCGTATATTTTTCTTCTGGCAAAAAATACGTTGCAGATGTAGTTGCAGATTTTTGCAGATATGAGCTTGTAACCTATGTAATAGGGTTTTCTGATATGCTGAATCTGACGGTGGGATTTTCATTAAAATTCATTCACTTGTAGGGGATGTTTCCTCCCTCTTTAAATTTTCTGAGGCTCGTAGCCTTTGATGAGTAATACTAAACTTAATAAAATTTATATATTTCGAATCAGCATTATAAGCCCATTCTTTTGATACATTTATTGACATCAAAATTCCGTTTTTAAAAGTTTCGATTACTATTGAGGGGGTTCTTACGTATATTAGGGGGTTCTCCCCTTAGTCAATACCACCCTTACTTTCACATCCCCTTATTTTCAGTTGAAAAACTTGTTTTTCTTATATTTAATTTCTGATTTTTTTTTAAATAATGATAGGAAATCCAGCGCCCCCTTCATAGCAATATCCCTTCCCCCATGAATACCTCCTCCATGAAAAGATCCTGCCACATATCCCCTGATCCACCACCCTCCCCCACTACCAGAAAAAATTCCCCCTGAAAACGACCTTATACTTCCCAATAACCAATGCTATATGTTAACATTGGGTAAAGTTCATAAATTTCAGCCCTCCCCCTGGGGGCTTCGAGGGATTAAGTCATCCTAAAAGACATAGTTATAATATTTTTGACCATGCTGAACAAAATGGCTATCTCAAAATTTTTATCGGGTGACTTTGGGAAAAAAATGAGCGTGGGAAGGGGCCTAGTTGCCCTCCATTTTTTTGGTCACTTAAAAAGGCCACTATAACTTTCAATTTCCGTTCCAATGAGCCCTCCCACGATATTCTAGGACTACTGGGTCGATACGATCACCCCTGGGAAAAATAAAAGAAAAAGAAAAAAAAAACAAATAAAAACGCATCCCTGATCTTTCTCCTGGTAAAAAAGCGAAAATGTAACATTTTTAAACGTAGGTGCTTGAAAACATGAAGAAATAGTTCTCGGATACGCGTTATACTATGGTGGGAATTTTATGAATTTCCATTATTTTTTAGAGGGTCTTCCCTTCTTTTTTCGTAAATCAACAGAATTATCCCAGGTACGTAGCTGTTAATGGTTAAACTGTATAACGATGAAGTCTATGAATTTAAAATCAGCATTGAAATTTGATTCTTTTTATGTATGTATTGGTATCAAAATTCCGTTTTTTAGAGTTTCGGTTACCATTGAGCCGGGTCGCTCCTTACTTACAGTTCGTTACCACGAACTATTTGATGATGGTGACATTGTATTTCAGTTATCATAAGTCATATCTTTTGAAAACATGTTGTAAATCTGACGATTCTTACATTCGAAACATTAGTCTTAATTTAAATAATTGAAGATATTTGCCAGACTTAAAAAAATGTCCGTGAAGAGTGGGTATTGGTCCTCATGCAATTACCTGAATATGGGGCTCATATAGATGCTCCCACTGGAACAAAATTCGATTGCACGACCATTCAGTTGCACACTTTAGCTATCTTATTTTTTTGTGAAGCAATGTGATGAGTTAATCCATGTGAATTACTGTTTAAATTTTTTGTGAACAGCATGAATATTAATAGAATAAACGATTTTATGTAAACGTAACGACCGTTAAAATTGCTCTACGATTTGGTTTCAATTTTTTTTGTATTGTAGCCTGTTTGCTAAATAAGGCTTAATTAAATGTATTTGGCCCATTAATTTTGAACAGAATGAAAACAACGAGAGAGAAAACCTTGATTTTTTAAACATTTAAACCATAGTATATTTTTTTTCAAATTAATCAAAAAACTTTTTGCACAAAATAAGTTTTTCAAAAAAAAAGTAAAGAACTCCATTAAACCAAAAATAACCAAAAATAGAATCAAATAATCTACCAAGCATATAACTACCACAAATCAGTATCAATAAATAAATGAAACCCAAAAAAAACAGAAATTAAAATAAGCCAAACTCAAAACGAGCAGAAATCAATCTGAGTAGGGTTCTAAACCCTATGCTTTCTAAAACCCAGAATATAATTTGTACTTTACTGTAAAAAATTCAAATGAATTTACCGGGAAAATGCGCATTGTCAGTTTAATATACATATGCTGATATTTATCTCTTAAAATCTTAATTAATTTTTGTTTTCTAATAGTTATAAATGAAAACAATAAAAGAAGAATTTTTTTATATTTGGAATTTATGATATTTAGACTAGTTTGAATAGAAAGGCTATTTCAAAATTTCTATTTGTTTTACGACAACACTTTCTATATGACATTAAATGCCCCATGGCATAACTTACAACCTTAGCCCTGAGGGCTGTTGGGGGTTGTCATACTCAAAACATAATTTCCGGACCCTTCAACTACTTTCAATAAAATTCACTACTTTCAACTACTTTCAACTACTTTCTACTTTCAACTACTTGCTATATCAAAATGTTGATAATAAGTGTTGGGGGTAATGATGGGTATGAAGGGGGGGGGGCATTCGCCCTCCGATCACTTTTGACTATTAATGAGGGCACCAGCCCTGTCAATTCCTAATTGAATAAGTCCTTTTTGAAGTATATACGACAACGCTGGCAAAGATATAATTTCCAGAACGTTGAACAAAATTTCTATCTAAAAATTTTGATTGGATGTGTTTGGGCAAATGGTAGGCTTGAAAGGGGCGTTAGTTACTCTCCAATCACTTTCAACTATTAAATAGGGCACTAGTGCTTTCAATTTCCAAAAAAATGAGTCCTTTTTGAAGTTTCTACGACAACTCTTTCTATAAAACCTTATATGCCCCCAGGGAATAACTTACAACCCTTGCTCTGAGGGCTGCGGGGGAAGTGTAATCCTCAAAGACATAATTTCCGTACTTTTCAACTACGTCGAACAAAATGGCTGTCTCAAAATTTTTATTGGTTGTTTTTGGGGAAATGGTGGGGGTGGGAGGGGTGTTAGTTTTTCTCCAATCACTTTTGACTATTAAAAAGGACACTACCCCTTCGAAGTTTTAGAAGTTTCTATTGTAACGCTCTATAAAAACCTTATATGCCCCCAGGGCATAAATTAAAACTCTTGCTCTGAGGAATGTGGGGGTGGTTGATCATCCTCAAAGATATAATACCCAGAACTTTAAACTACGTTAAAAAAAAAACGGCTATGTCAAAATTTTGATTGGCTGTGTTTGGGGAAATGGTGGGTGTCAAAGGGAGGTTAGTTGCCCTCTAATCACTTTCGACTAGACTATTAAATAGGGCACTAGCTCTTTAAATTTCGAATTTAATCAGCCTTTTTTGAAGTTTCTGTGACAACATTTTCTATAAAAAAAAAAAAACCTTTAATGCCCCCAAGGCATAACCTACAACCTTGGCCCTAAGGGCTCTGGGGGGAGTGTCATCCTCAAAGACCTAATTTCCAGAATTTTCATTTACATTGAAAAAAATGGCTATCTCAAAATTTTGAATGGATGTTTTTGGAGAAATGGTGAGCTTGATAGGGGGGCTAGTTGCCCTCAAATCACTTTCGACTATTAAAAAGTGCACTAGCCCTTTCAATTTCCAATTGAATGAGCCCTTTTTGAAGTCTCTATGAAAACACTTCCCATAAAAACCTTATATGCCCCAAGGCATAGCTTACAACCCTTGCCCTGAGGGGTTTGGGGGGTTTGTTATCCTCAAAATTTTAATTTCCAGAACTTTCAACTACGTTGAACAAAATAGCTATCTCGAAATTTTAATTGAATGTGTTTGGGGAAATGGTGGGCATGAGAGGGGGGTTACATGGTCTCCATTTATTTTCAACTATTAAAAAGGGCACTAGCCCTTTCAATTTCCAAGCAAATGAGCCCTTTTTGAAGTTTCTACGACAACACTTTCTATAAAAACCTTATATGCCCCCTGGGTACAGCTTACAACCCTTGCCCAGAGAGCTCTGAGGGGGTTGTCATTTTAAAAGACCTAATTTCCAGAACTTTTAACTAAGTTAAAAGTTCTGGGAAAGGCAATGGGAGACCACGGAATCAAGTAGGGAGAAAAAAGTCTACTGTGTTTTTTCACAGTTAAAAAAAGTCTGGAAGAATAGGAAGATAAGTCTGCAAACCAAGATTATAATGTTAGAAGTTGCAGTGATGGCAGCGGTTAAATATGGCTCTGAAGCATGGGCGCTACGAAAAGCTGATGAAGATTTGCTAGATGTTTTCCAGAGAAATTGCCTACGGATTGTTCTGGGTACCCAGCTGACTGACCGTATTTCCAACAATAGGCTGTACGAAAAATGTGGTTCGATACCGCTCTCTAGGGCTATAATGAAAGAAAGGTTGAGATGGCTAGGGCACGTTGTGTGGATGAAGGATGACATATTGTCGAAGATTTTTTTTTTTTTTGGCCAACCGTCTAGGGCTAAACGGTGAGCAGGTCGTCCTCGTTTGGGGTTGGAGGATGTCATAAAGAAAGATTTAAAGGAAATGGGAACTTCGTGGGTGAGTGTAAAAAGGGAGGCTTTGAATAGATTGGGGTGGAGGAGGAGCGTGCGTAACTGTGTTGGCCTCAGGCGGTTTGGTGCTGCGGTGAGTTGTTAGTAGTAATGGTAGTTTAACTACGATGAAAAAGATGGCTGTTGGGCTATGCCTACGTTGAAAATGTAGGTGTTTGGGAAAATGGTGGGCCTGAGATGGGGGTTAGTTGCCCTCCAATTACTTTTGACTATTAAAAAGGCCACTAGCCATTTCAATTTCCAATCGAATGAGCCCTTTTTGAAGTTTCTACGACAACACTTTCTATAAAAAACCTTATATGCCCCCAGGGCATAACTTACAACCCTTGCCCTGAGGGCTGTGGGGGGATTGTCATCCTCAAAGACCTAATTTTAAGAACTTTCAACTACGTTGAACAAAATGGCTATCTCAAAATTTTGATTGGATGTGTTTGGGGAAAATGTGGGTGTGAGAGGGGGTTTGTAACCGTAAGTCAAATTACTACTAAAAGAGGGGGTTATCACAGTCAAATTACTTTTGACTGTTAAAACGGCACTAGCCCTTTGAATTTCCAATCGAATGAGCCTTTTTTGAAGTTTTTACAACAACGCTTTCTATAAAAATTGTACATGTCCCCAGGGTATCGCTTACTACCCTTGCCCTGAGGGCTGTGGGTGAGTGTCCTCCTCGAAAACATAATTTTTATCTGGAAATCAATTACGCTGGACAAAATGGCTATCTCAAAATTTTGATTGCATGTGTTTTGGGAAATGGTGGGCGTGGAAGGGGCGTTAGTTGCCTTCCAATCACTTTCAACTATTAAAAATGACACTAGCCACTCAAGTTTCCAGTCGAATAAGCCCTTTTCGAAGTTTCTGCGACAACTCCTTTGATACGAAGTGCCCTGGTGCCCCCGAAGAACAAGAAAAAATAAATAATACATTGTGCCAACACATCTCCTTTCATGATAGTTGATACTAATCAGAAAAAAATCTCAGCAATAATTTTAATATTGCATTGTAAAAAAAGTGTCTAGTTTCCCGTACGAACTAGATCTTTTTAACTAAATAAATTTGGCAACTTAACGACCGTGACAAGTGAAGGTTTCCCTTATGAGATCAATTCTATGAATTTAATTTCAAGGTATTTGGGATATTGTTTTCCACTAAATTAAAAGAGAACAAGTAGGATAAACTTTACTGTATTTATACGAAGAGTAACTTATGTGTTCTTTTAAGGTAACCTCTGTCGCTGCACAGGCTATCGTCCAATCCTAGAGGGATTTAAAACCTTCTCAAAAAACTTTAATGGATGCTGTGGTAACGTTCAAAATGGTTCATGCTGTCAGTCAGAAGGGAAGATAGTAAAAGCTACTGGTTTGGTAGCAAGTCCAGATTTTATGCCATATGACTCTTCGCAAGATTTAATATTTCCTCCAGAACTGGCGGTAGTATTTTAAATATTTTTGTTTTCTTATAACTATTTTCAAAATTGTCTTTATATCTTCCTCTGCATCCTATGCTGTTTGTATTTTTTTTTCTTTTTTTTCGATTTCGACCAATTTTCCCTGAATAAATTAACGTTCGATTCATTTTTCTATTCAATTTTTTGGTCTTGTTTCTTCTTCTTTTTTCTGAATAATAGTACACACAGCCGTGAGTGGCTTTCTTTCACTGTGTTTTCTTATATCTTCCGCCTGGTGCTTGAATCCCACTAGAGTCACACCTGTAGATAAAGCAAAAGTAATCACGACTGCAGTAGTAACAAAGCATCTATTGCAGAAGTGCGTGAGTTTGACTACGTTAAACTTTCAAGCTTAACTTATATAATTTAGCCAATAGAATTCAGATCTTGTTTCCTGAATCTGATTCGTCAGTGGTAAAGGCCTTAGATAAATTTATGTTTACCGACCTGATCTGTGCTAAATTTGTGCAATGGGACCAGTAATGGAACTTGCAGAAGTAGAACGTTTCAGCAAACTATGGTTCGAAAAAAAAAATAGATTACCAGCGTCATTCAAAAGCAACGTTGGAAGATGCAGTTGAGATACAGACTCACACTTTATAAACCCTACCTCTAGTACCTAAGATGTAATGACAATATACATGTAAATATTTACTTTTTAGTGCTAACATGACCTTATGTTCGTTATTGGATTGCAGAAGCAATCCTTGGTCGTCATGTCTACCCAGAAATATAACGGCTGAAGCTAGCTAACATGTAAGGGAAATATTGGTGAGATATTTCTATATCCTCAGCAAATTTGAATTCCAGCAAACGCTAAAAGGAAGTGATATTGTTAGGATATTGCTTGCAAACCAACTTTTATGGAAGAAAAATAGAAAAATAATTTTATGTTCAGACAACTTGGGAGACTTATCCTATGTAGTCCTGTTTATTATACTACTTTAAATTAACGCTCATTAAAAACAGGAAATAAAGGATCTTTACTACTCATGTTCATCAATTGATGCTAGCAGGTACACCAGTTAAGACAGGGCTTAACGGGCGGCTATTCATTAAGTGAGACGTAGAGGGAATAGTTTTTAGATAGGAGAAAGAAATTTCTTTTTCCTCGGCTAATAGATTTTCTGACAGACAAATAATCTACATGGTGCTTTGTGGAAGATTTATTATTTGTCACTTTTTTCAGTAGTTAAGTAAAGAGACATGTCTGAAGATAAATAAGATATAACTGAGATTTAACCATTTTTGAAAGTTAAGTAGCTACTGCGTAATATAAACAGGCCAGTGATAAAACTATTAGAATCTGAAGTCAATAAATGGTGCCCTGATAGCCTCTGTGATAGAAACAGCAACCAATAAAAGCTGAATTGAATCTAGTGTAATTAACCTAGTGAAGTTAATCGCTTGTCGGAAAAGAATTAGACAGGGATAAAGCAAATAATTTTGGAAATTTCCCCACTGTAGTGAAATTAATTTAAATTATATTTTTTATTTATAAAGTGCATTCTTGCCAAGGCTAAATCACTCGGGCTATCAGTATATATTCATAGTGTTAGTATTTCCGCTCCATTTGATTCAGTAATCCAGTCAGTCGTCTTCCAGACCCTGGTACGTGCCAGTTTTGAAAGACTTAGTGATTCAGTTAAACTGAAAAGAGGACTTCAACAATGTTCTGTCTTAGGTGGGATATTTTTCAAAAACTTAACATCTAAGGTTAAAAAACAAATTTCTTGTGGGCTTTAGCTTTGATATTTGTGATTTGAGTCTAATAACTTATGCTGATGTTACATATATAAGCTTGTATTTGATTACAGCATTTTTAATCTACAAGTCAATGCACAGAATCAAAGTTTCTGGTTTTCAACTCCAAGAAACGAGAATCACCAGCATCTTCAGTCTTTATACAAGGGGATATTACTGCATCGTCTTCTTCAATTAAGTGCTTCGATCTTCGGTACCGCTGAAATAAGCAAACTACACGAGCTGTTTGCCTTGATATCCTTGTGTCTAGCCTACGAGTGAGCTATGCTAAACTAGTCATGCTGAAGTATTCTTACAATCAAAAAATTGGGGTAATGCTATAAATAGTATTTTTTTTTTTATATTCTTACAATCAAAAAATTGGGGTAATGCTATAAACAGCATTAATATAAATAGCATGCTGTAACATTACCAGATGTCCTTAGCTTTCCTCGTTTTGGGAATGGTTCACAGAGAAAGAGGCACTAAAAGATAGGTTTGCGTTATGTGGATATATGAAATTTTTAATACGCATACCGCTCTTCGACCGAAATTTATTTCTTTTGAATAAAGATCAAATTTCTTATCCCTCTCAATTCTGTCATAGCCAGAAATTAATGCTAGAGAAGGTGCCCTTGAACATCTTTATGACTTTCTTCCGCAGTATATAATACACAAGCTAAGGTCTAATCGTTTATTGTCTTAGTATTATTTTTCACCTTTTTTCACCAAGTTGTTGTTTTATGGCGGGCTAAAATAAACTATGTATTTATCTGTCTTTGTGTATGTACGTTTATATATATATATATATATATATATATATATATATATATATATATATATATATATATATATATATATATATATATATATATATATATATATATATATATATATATATATATATATATATATATATATATATATATATATATATATATATATATATATATATATATATATATATATATATATATATATATATATATATATATATATATATATATATATATATATATATATATATAAACGTACATACACAAAGACAGATAAATACATAGTTTATTTTAGCCCCCATAAAACAACAACTTGGTGAAAAAGGTGAAAAATAATACTAAGACAATAAACGATTAGACCTTAGCTTGTGTATTATGTACTGCTGGAAGAAAGTCATAAAGATGTTCAAGGGAACCTTTTCTAGCATTAATTATATATATATATATATATATATATATATATATATATATATATATATATATATATATATATATATATATATATATATATATATATATATATATATATATATATATATATATATATATATATATATATATATATATATATATATATATATATATATATATATATATATATATATATATATATATATATATATATATATATATATATATATATATATATATATATATATATATATATATATATATATATATATATATATATATATATATATATATATATATATATACCTCATCTTACTACCTGGGTTGTTCATAAGAGGTAAAAAATACTGATCGAATATTAATTTTGTCTCTTTCAGATGGACTCTTCTTTGGACCTCCAAAATATACAGGTTACGGGTAAACGTGTAACTTGGTACAGGCCAAGCTCGATGGATTTATTACTATTACTGAAAGATAAAATGCCAGAAGCTAAAATTGTATGTGGCAATACGGAAATAGGTAGGAACAGTGCTTTAACACCTGTAAACTCCTTAGTCGTTCAATAACACAAAGTGTAACAACTTGTAAAGCTGTGTTTAAATAATTTATCTCAGGGTATCGCAAATGCTACAGAATTAAACTTCAATAAATTCTTAGAAAATATTAAATTAAAATTGTAATAAGAAATTCTAATCTACTCAGGAGTCCTGGTTGAACTTCCTTGAAGTAATGATATTAGGGCTATTTTAAAACGTTTAAAAAAAAAAACCTTTCAGTTTTAATGATTGAATTTTAATGTAAGTTTCTTTTATCTTGTTTTTTATTCTCTTCGTTTGTTTTGCTGAAGACGGCCCTTGGATATAGGGTCGAAATATACATTTAAAGTTGCTTTCCACTGTCTTGTATAAAAATTTTCCTGTTGTTCTACTTATTGTTTATGATGGAAAGGCAGTGTGGTCTTCGTCGCTATTAAAGGGCGACTATTGTCTATACAATTTAAAACTTTAAGAAACGGAGCTTCGATGATTGTTTATATGTATGACCATAGATTCTTGTTTTATGCTGATTGTATTTACGCACAGTTCACGAATTTCAAGTTTATTGTTTTATTAGCACAGGAAAATTAAAAAAAGAAATGTTAAAAAAGTCGGAAACACTAGCAGAGGGGGATATGATTTCAGTAAGGATTACAAATTGAAATTTGATTACAGTGGAAGTCTCATATTGTTGTAAGCCAAAATGCCAAAGTTCATATTTTTCCTGATAAGTCTGGTCATGGATGTGTGTTTTTTTTTTTTTTAATACTTGTCTTTAACCGGGAGTTATTATATATTGGCAGAGGTATTGTTCAAACAAAAGTGTTAAGTTACAGTGCTAATTATAAATAACAAAAGATACTTCACCACCGGTATACCCTCATTACTGCTCTTGTATACCACAAAACGACATTTTCAGCTGGATTAGATTGAAAATTCTGTAAGGAGACAATACTAACATACCATATTGGTTTACAGCTATCGAAAAGTGATTTACGTATTTCACCAGCCCTAGAGATTGTACTGTAGTGCAATGGTGGTACAAGGTCCATACAAAACTAACATTATTTGAGACCGATTAGGTAATACTAACAGCAACAGAACATTCTTAAATGTATAGCAGTCTATAGGTGAAAGGTCAGTGTATCTTCAGTAGGAAAGGAATACCCAAAGGCTCAAAGATATATTTATAACTGCAAAACTGCATTTACAGGCTAAAGATTTTAAAGCTTACACGAGAGGTTCTTATGATAAATATTGGTGAGGGATTTCATCCCTTTATTAGAATTATTTTAATAAAAATTAGAACTTAAACATATAGTGTGGATGTTCAGTGGAACAGGGAACGCAAGAATAAAGATAGGTCTGCCACCCTTCCTCACGTTTAGAAGGATCTTGTAGTCCTATTTCTAGAAAAATAAACATAAATAAATCCTTACTTTTAAAACAATTGTAAATACAAATTAGAACTTTAGCTTATAGGGTAGTTCTTTGATAAGACGGGGGTAAAATGCCTCACAGCTAAAATAACTGTAAGTGTGTTACTGAAAATAAACATAAATTAAATACTACTACTACTACTACTACTACCGATGGCAACTAACAGCAGCACCGAGCCCCCTTAGATCGTCACGGCTGCGCATGCTCATCCTCCATCTCAATCTATTAAAAGCCTCCCTTTTTACACCCTCCCAAGAAGTTTCCATTTCCCTTCAGCTTTTTCTGGTGACCTCCTTTCGCCCCATTTGGGGACGTCCTGCTTTTTGTTTGGCCCTAAAGGGGTGGCCAAAAAAGATCCTTTCCTAACCCTCTTAATCTTTTTCCCATTATAACCATAGAAAGCGGGAGACAAATTCCTTTTTCGTAGAACTTACTACTTGAAAAACGGTCAATCAGACCTGTACCTAAAACAATCTGTAGACAATTTTTATGGAAAACCTCTAACTAACCCTATGCCATCTTTTAGGGTGGCCATGTTTCAGATCCAGACTTGACCACTGTCATCACAGTAGCTTCTAATATTATAATTTTGATTCGCAGACTTATCTTTCTGTTCTTTTAAGCGTTTTTCAACTGGGAAAAAAAAGTCTAGGACTTCGCTACTCTACTTTCAACATATTTTCTGGGTCCACTTTATTTAATAATAATAGTGTACGTAGGTAAGTAAAGTTGTCCATTTTATTGATCTTTTCGATACCCAACATTACCTCTTCACCTTTACTTAATCCCAGTCTTAACAACTTAGTCTTCTTAACATTAAATTTCACACCTATTTTTGCATCCTCAACTCTCAAAACCTTCGAAAATCCATTCACTTTGCTAAAATTTTCATCTATGATACTCAAATCATCAGAATAATCCAAGTCCAGGAGAGTCTTATTTCCCAGTTTGATTCCATGCTCTCCTATACCCTTTGCTGTGTTCCTTGGGACAAATCCAATCAGAATGATCCACAAAAATTGAGATAGAACACAATCCTGTTTAATTCCTGATTCAATACGAAATCAGCTGCTAACTTCATTTCCTACCATAACATTACCTTTACCGTAGATCCTCCTGTGCCTCCAGAGGTGCTTAGGGCATCCAAGAAGAGTAGCCAGTCATATCTCGTTGCTGCGGCCAGCCATACATCTTCCCATTCATATTGGATTGAGGTATTGAGGTTTGCGAGGTCATCCCGGTAGCTGCATCACAGGGTATTTTTGGGGTGTCCTCGTTCTCTGGTGCCACATGGCTGCCACTGAAGGACGACCTTTGGTAGTCGAGTTTCTGCCATGCGTATCACATTACCGGTGTATCCCCACTTCTTATATTTTATCACTTTGGTTACCAGTGGCTGAGATGTCTTCTGTCGTATAGTAGCGTTTGTTACTTTTTGGGACCAGTGGATATTTAGAATGCGCCTTAAGCACAAGTTTTTGAAGGCGAGGAGTTTCTTTTCAAGTATTTGATCTATGTGCCAAGTTTCAGGACCACAGCAAAGCTTTGAGAGGACGTTGCTGTTCGACAGCCTTAGCTTGAGTCGGAGAGAGTACTTCTGGCTGCGCCAAATTTGAGACAGTTTCCTGTAAGATGCATTAGCCAGGCAGATTCTTAACTTGATTTCTCGCTGACATGATCCTGAATTGTAGATAGTACTTTGCACGTACTTGAACTCTATGACTTGCTCTATCGTCTGGCTATTACATCTTACTTTTTACGATCATCGTACAAAGTACGATGTACATCGTGCGTAGATAGTACTTTGTACGTACTTGAACTCTACGACTTGCTCTATCGTCTGGTTATTGCGTCGAGTGGAGATCCAGTATTTGGCATACTTTTTGTTTTTTTGGTACTTATCTTAAGGCCAAAAAGTTCGACAGCGTCCCTAACTTGGTTAAGGTAATGCTGCAGCTTTTATTTGCAGGAGTCTAGGATGTCACCATCGAAATCAACATTTCCCAGTCTCTTATTATCCAACTGGATCCCTTGTCCATCACAGGTCTAGCGAGTATAATAAATGGATAAGAATAAATAGCAGTGGTGATAGCACAGAGCCTTGTTTTACCACCGTCGTGATACGAAAGTAAGGGTTACTCCCGTCACTTGTCTTCCCGCAGCATTCTGTGTCTTTGTAGAAGGCTTCAATGATCGACTACAACCGCAGCAATTTTATTTTCATACCAAGCACTAATCACTTTAATTTATTTATCTAGTATATCACACAAGGGTAGGACCTTTGATAAAACTCTTCCAGCGGATGAATCGAAAACTTGCTCATAATTTATAAAACTGAGGGGTAAAGGTCTTTATTAACTCATGTACTTCTCAATTATTGATCTATCAGAGAGAATTTAGCCAACGCATTTTCTCCACTTTCTAAAATAACTTTATTTTACTTTTAAAACTTTATCTAAGGCATTTGTAAATCGAAGGATTTTTATCATGCTAAGTGTTTTGCTTCTTACAGAAACCGAGCTAATGCCTCTGTAACTACCCTATATACTTTAATCACCTTTTTATAGCTGGTAGCTGTGTTGGTTTCCTAGACAGACTCCCACTGAGTCTATTTGTTAAGCTGGACACATAAATTAGGAAAAGGAAACAACACCTACGACAACTTAAGAATTTACCAATAAATTGAATAAATAATTTAAAATGCTTCTGAAATCAATATTGATAACAAAACAATAGCATTAGCAATATCATATGCTAACTAATATTGATATTGAACAGTCGTGGTAGCAGCATCCACCAAAACATAGCAAAGACCGAACTATAGCCCCTAGTAGCTGAAAATTTAAAATCATGATTAAAAAAATTGAAGAAAACTCGCAAGAGAGAAAGAATCGTCGCTTGAAGCTTATTTAGGAATGGTAAATATTATTTCAATTAAACTTAATGGTAAAATTTATTGGAAAAACAAATTTATGGAAATTTCAGAAAATAGCGTCAAACCAAAATAAAAACTGCACGATTGGAATAACTCTAGGTGAAATTATAGCATTGGGAAGACACACCCCTCCATCTTGAGCAACAAAGAATTTTTTTTTGCATGGGAGGCAGTGATGTGTCTCCATTTTCTCCTCTTCTTTTTTCTCCGCCGCTATTTTGTTGCTGAAACATCATAGAGAGTTTTCTGAGGCCTTAATTGAAAAACATTTTCTATATCTACGGCCTTTTTTAGTTACAATAGATTATGAAATAAAATAAGGTATTAAATAATTTACTAATAAATAAGTAACAACAATACTAATAACAAATAAATAAGGTCCCATTAAAAAAAGAAGGGAAACAGAGACGACTTTCCTCTAATTCAAAGATCTATTTTGAATCGAGTTCATGTAAGTGACGTTCATTCCCTCTCCCTTCGCTTTCAAACAGTGATGGGGGTACCTACAAAATTTCAAATTCCAACATTAATTATATTTTAAATCTGCAGTAATAGAATTTCCTATGATTTTTGTTTTTACCAATCAGATAAGAAAATAAGACACATTGGTATTTAGAGCACATGTATAAAAATAAATAAGAGAACTGATTGCCCAAAAATTTTCCATAAATAAAGGACACATAAAATACTAAGCATTGGCAAAAGAAAATTACAAATAGGGAACAAACTGCAATATAAAATGAAATACAAAACAACGCAAAAGAGAAACAAAATGAAATATAAACAGCCTTATGCTGAAAATAAAGAAAATCCATTGCTTATACTTCTTAACAAAATAAAACAACTTAACTAGTAATTATTTTACTTTTAGGTCTAGAAATTAAGTATAGGCACATGAACTATCCAGTGCTCATATCTCCGATTTCTGTCGATCCGCTGCTTGAATTGTCTGTTAAAGAAGATGGCGTAAACGTCGGTGGATCTGTATCCTTGTCGGAAATGGAAGAATTTTTTGACCGTTTGATAGAGGACAAGGGCAAAAAACAAACTAGAACCTTGATGGCCATCAATAAAATGCTTACATGGTTTGCAGGGAAACAAATCAGAAATGTAGCGGTAAGCTTGTAGACAAGCAATGCACTTTAAAATAAATGTATTGAAAAGTGAAATAGACTAAGAAACCGAATCGTCCATGTTAAAGTTGATGTCTGGGGACTAAGGAATCATTTTGCGGTTTTTTAGTGTCGTGAAAACTCAAAATAGGTCAAAATAAAGTCTTATGATTTCACAGATCCCTTATGTACATACAAATTTGGACTCTTTGTTTTTAAGTAAAACTTAAATATCTTCATTACTTATTATTAATAGTTATTTATTAATCAATCAATTTTTGCAGTCGACTAATTTTTAATTTTTTCACAAAATGGAATTTGCTGTTTTTAACTAATTTTGCAGTGTATAATTTAAAAATAATAATATTAAGTATGTTGCAGGAACATTTTTTTTTTTTTTTTTTTTTTTTTTTTTTTTTTTTTTTTTTTTATGACTATCTTACCAGCATTGAAAGAATCTAAAAAAGCATTTTAAAAACACATTTTTGAACTATACTTATTTATCATGGAATGCTATAGTAATTGAGAAGATAGACATATTATGTGCAAAGCAGAAGATCTAACCATTGAACATTAATGAAATACGATGAAATCATGTCACTTTATTCTTTTGTATAGCATAAAATTTTCTTATTTAGAAACTAGCTGTAGTCACCCAGCATTGCTGGTTCTCAATGACTTTGATATCTGGTTCTTAGAGACCTAATGCCTTTTGGGAATTTTTCCCCCTATTCGTCAATAACCATCACAAGATTTTGCGGAAAAAAAATTCAAATGTAAATGCAAAAAGTAAATTTTGAGTAACATTTTATACCTCATAGCTTGGCAGGACTTAAAAAGCTCTTCTGTCAAGGATTTATAATTTTGTCCCTGTTTTTTTAAAAAAAAGCCTGAACCGCTTTATCAAACAATTTCCAAGCTTCAAATTACTTTTGATTAAACTTTCCTTCAGAAGCAGATTTGCCAATTAATTTCCTGATTTAAGGTCTAATAATAATGCCTTCTTTAAAGTCAGATTCCTCTTGAACGCGAAACTTGGCTTCAACGTTGTAACACTAAATTTTAAAGAAGCTAATTTTAAATTAACCCTTTCAGACCTGAACATCGAAGGAGTGCTTAAAAAATTCTGAAACCTTACAATAATAATCAACGTAAGCTTCGTTTCAACTTAATTTCAACTTCAATTATTTATTTCATTCACAAACTGAAATAGAAATGGTTACCATAGGATTGTAACAATTGTTACCTTAGGATAAAAAAGATTCATTTCACTTAATATGGAAGTTCATAAAACAGTTTCTGTCTCCATTCAGACACAACCGAACCTTGCATTTAACGCAGAGAATTCGGCTAGTTGCACCCCTTGCACATTTTTCGTACCGGCAACGTCCCTTTTGACTGCGTCGGGTAGATGGCCAGCAGTGTCATATCGCACCTATTCTAACGGCATGCCTGCTTCTGCAGTTTTCGTTTTTCGCTTTGTAGGAGCACTGACAGAGGGTCTATCAGCACGAAGACTATTGACAACTCCTGACACTATCAAGGATCTGCAAATATCCATCTTGAAGTACATCAAGGACATATGCTGCCTACCCAGGTCTTCGCACTCTCGCCTAGCCTCTACGATTGGAGTGTATCGGAAAGTGCGCTCCCAGTACATTCTCATAGCTAGTAGCTTTACAATACTTATGAGCATCAGTACTCCAAGGAACCGGTTCATCTCATGCTGGATCAGCTTTAGGGCAATCCTAGCGTTTGTTTCCCTCGTTTCATGCAGATTGGTTTGGTCAACCAATCCAGCAACGATGCTATCTGTGATGAAAGTTCTAAATAAATCATTGGGTAAGTGCATTTCTGTTGCTTTCGGGAGGGAAGCTTTCCATGTGATATCACGGGGCTTAATTTCTTTTCTTAGCCACTTGTACTCTTTTGTGGCATCTTGGTTTTTCATTGATGCGGTAGGTATGGTTGCAGATGAAATAGGTGACGAGCTTGTCAATTGAATGGGAGACGGTTGAGCTTCAGTAGTGGGGGATGTAGTGGCTTCTCCAGCATCAAATTGGTCATCTACACCCATAAAAATTTCGAAATAGTTCAACATGCTGAGAGGTAAATCTTCTGTAGGATTGTCAACCGGCTAAACGGGCTGCAGGGTGGTATATGTGAAACTGGCACCAGAGGTTGGATTCCATAACGGATGAGACTCGTTGTCATGATCAGACATAATTTCCATCTCAGATTTGCTGTCTGGTAGCAGAACCATCTCTGCAGCTCACTCTTGGATGAGCTTCTCTCTTACACGTTTGCTCCTCCCCTTGAAAATATTTTCTTCCTCTTTTCTTGGTTTGGAATTTTCACCGGAATAAGAGTGGCTCGTTGTCTCTGAAAGAGAAAATTGTGATCAGACCAACGGTGCATGGGTGCTTCTGCTTCGTCAAACTAGAACAATCAGAATGAAGTGCTTCACGAATAAAAAAAAGTGAAGCAGAAGAGAGAATATAGAGCACAATCAACAAGTAAAAACAAAATACTACGTGAGAAGCATCTTCAAAACTACCCGTCTCAAAACCTAAGGTTACCATATGGCAACTATAAAAATAAACACAGAAATGGGGGGTGAAGATAAAACTAAATAAGATTCGCATATATACAGACTAAAAGTAAAGATTTTAAGGAACAAAACAATATAATAAAAATTAAAAAAACTCACCTGCATCACTTTCATCATCGCTGTCAAAATCAGCTAATATTCGCTTTTTAGGCATGGCAAAAAACTACTGTTTTCCCTGATCAGCTGACGACTTACGGAGCCATCTAGGATAATAAAAAGTATCGCAACACGTAGGGCCGAACTTTTGCTTTCTGACGGTATTAAATTCGATAGCAGTATCTGAACCACAACAGACACTAAGTACGTGGAAGGAACGGTTACCATATGGTTACTTACGGAATGAAAGGGTTAATATATTTCAATACATACATGAAAATCGGTAATTAGAAGTACAATGTTATTATTTGATGTTCTTAGGAATTACAAGTAGGTTTCGAAGTCTCGAGTTGGTTTCAAAGGCATTTTGAGAAAGTTTCTGCCAAAATTCGTGTTCCACGGCAATTGGCTGCTAGTTTTACTTTCATTTTGTCAAAATTGGAAGGAAACACGTGACGCGTGCTAAGGCACGGGGCAGCCCTGCTTCTATATCGGGAATCTATTTTAAAAAGATTGATAACGTCGACCCAAGATGCTTGGCCATCTTCAAACAAAATGTCATTTTTCGGCAGACTGTTTCTGACAGTTTTCAATAAGTGGGGCGGATCATAAATATAATGTACTTTTCCTCCACTGGTCTCAAAAAATGGTTTTTTCTCGCTGACACCAATATTCTTTACAAGTCCTCTGAAGTTCCCCCTGATCAGAGATCAAAACCTTGACTTGCAATCCAATATTTTTACACCTCTGAACGCATTCTTTAACCATAGTCAGTATCTGGTTACCTTTTGGCCCTTTCTCAGTAAGAAAGTAACCAGCCGGCTGCTTCCATTTATCCGTAATACGTTGGAGCATGAAAACAGTTGCAAATTTTACGAGCTTTCCATCACTATCAAGTCCGGTAATGACATCCTTAAACCGATCGTAAGTTAATCCAGGTTTCAGTGATATGTTATTCACAGCTAATGTGCAATATCTATCGGTTTGTTTCTCTAGTTAAGCTTCTAGCAATTGGAATAGGTTGACATCA
Source organism: Artemia sp. Qi Xiang Cuo (assembly GCF_049724085.1). Classification (NCBI taxonomy): domain Eukaryota; kingdom Metazoa; phylum Arthropoda; class Branchiopoda; order Anostraca; family Artemiidae; genus Artemia; species Artemia sp. Qi Xiang Cuo. The sequence goes on from NC_142800.1 coordinate 68,761,715, forward strand.
AAGCCATCTCGCATTTCGAGCGTTCTTAAGAATCTACGAATAGTTGGAAGCGACGGCAACTGAAAAACACCAGCTATCAGTTGATCATCACATATGAAGAGGGTGAGGTGAAGTAGAGCGACAAAGCAATTTTCTTCTCATCTTCTGTGTATGGTAGACGTTTTTTTCCTCTTCGAATTTCAGACTGGATCATCCTTAGTGTAAGACCACCAAGATGGGTGTTTGCTATATCAAGAATCCTTTCTGTTTTGCTAGTTTCAGAAAGCTGTTTCAGTTTTGCTTTCATTACACAATTTTAAGCACGGCATCTCGATATCATTTTTTCTTGGTTTTTGATGATCTGTCTAAACCTCTTTTTACGAGGAGTATACCTGACTTGACTTTGTATCATTTTCTTTTTTGAGCTTAGAAACTGCTCCGTGCACTCCATTTCTACTCTCTCCCTCATCCCTAATTTTCCACCTATTGAGTTCTGAGGCAACTCATCAGACAACCTTTTAACTTTTTTAGTTAAGGGGGAGTTTTGTTCGTCACGGGGTCCTTTCTTTTTAGGCGTTATCAAGACTGATTTTTCACGGATATCTTCATTTTCATGTTGCGGAGACTCTACGTTTTTTTGGAGTCGCATCAAACTGGTTATATGAGGCATGAGCGTTTTTCTTGCCATTATGAAAAAGCCTACTTCTTCCCGGTCTAGCAAGGCCATCACTGATTTCGTTAGCTCTACCCAGTCCTGAAGAATGGCGTGCCCGGTTTGGTCCTTGGGGAAAACTTCTGGATTCAAATTGTGAGTTGCGACGAAGGAACAGCTAGAAAGTGTTGGCAAGAATCTCTTTGCTTAGAAGAATCAGTTATCTCAGAAGAATGGAACACATTTTCTTCTTTGTTAATGGTTTCTAAGGCAGGGACGAAGGTGAAATTAACTTCAATCAGCTTGTGACTTTTCGGAATTGCAACTATAGCATCACTTAAGGTTGCTTTGACACGTTATTTTATTGTCTTAGACTCCTTCCTCACAACCCAGTCACTTTCAGAAAACGGCCTCTGGCCTTCGATAGTCTCTGGATTAGCGGGTAAGACGAGTAATGGTATAGCATTGAATTTAACTTTCCGACGTCTGCAGTGAAGACCCTTTTCCTCACAAACAAAATCCGATAAGCCAAAATGGCGGTTACGTACAGTGTCATACTTCCTTATATAAGTAGTAAAATCAGGTTTTCTCAAAATATCCTACCGGCCACATACTGTTAGCCATTCTGTTGCCCTGGTAAATCAAACGTAAAATTTAGTGGCTGAAATCTTTGAAATATATAGCTAAAAATGTATTATTTCTTATAGTTCCAAGATTATAAAAGATCTAATATTATACAGACTCAGCCGTAAGAAATCCATATTATTTATTTTCTGGTAAACAAACTGGAAGAATATTTTATAATAGGAGCTTTTCTAGCGTAAAGCCCCGTAAAATTTTGGATCTGCCACTAAAATGTGTGATGTCCTTCAATTTTCTAAAAACTCCCTAAGAATTTTACGAAAAACACTTCTTAACAGAAGTTTGGTATTTTCTTGGAGAGGGCTATTGTGGCAACTTTTACCACAGCAACCAATAATTAGAACCCAAGTCCTAAAATTGGTCTCAATCAGAAACCCTAATCGCTATCTAAATTCACAAAGTGCAAAGATTTCCAAACAGAGGTGTTTATTCTTTGAAGTTCAGAGGTGTTTATCCCTTACCTTGGCTCTCCACCAAAACAGGTAATTAGCCTTTTTCAAGTCATACAAGAACTAAAATATGAGAAAATAAAGATGACGACGTGAAAACAAAATGATAAACCATCACATCTATTCTACCAGTTATTGGAAGAAAAACAAAGATTCTCTATCAAATTTCGAATGACATTTCTATGACCCAAAAAGGAGCATAAACGAGGAAAAATTAAATGAAAACTAAAGGAAATTAAAAAGAAAATAAAATAAATGGAAATTAAAGGGAACATTTTAGTAGAAGTGGGGGTGCCAGCCGTGACAGCACACCAAATATGGGCATAGAATACTGACAGCACACCATATATGGGCATAGAGCCATTAGGGAGAACACGTGGTTAATGGGGTCAATGACCTCTTTTTCCAAGGTCGATTTATTTGATGTTTCTATGTGTAATAGCTCCGGGGCGAAGGTTGCACATGCGCATTGAATTCTAACGGGAACAATGTTATTGATCTAGGACTCGAGGGGGAAGTGAATTTCCGAGAAATCGATTGCGTAATCGAGGGGAAGTGAAGTTCCGTGAAATTGATTGTGTAATCGAATGGGAAGTGGATTTCCGAGAACTTGATTGCATAATCGATGTGAAAGTGAATTTACATGAAATTGATTATGTCATCGATTGGGACTTTTATTGATCCGATAATTGGAAACAGTATCACGTGTATCCTAACGAATCAGGGACAGTCTAGAGTCAGCAGTCAGAGTGAAAGGATTGAAAAATGAATAAATTTGAGAAAGAGAGAATTAGATCAAATCTAGTGTTTATTGGAAAAACATTTGATTTTGGATGATGATTTTCTCAAGTTATCTCTTCAACGCAGGATATTCTCTTGTCAGGGAATACTTGACAATATAATAAGGAGCGATTCTCCCCCATTGGACAATTGTATGAAACTTTTAAAATGTGATTCAAATGCATATAGTCAATTTATTGATATATTAATTGGAACAAAGCAGAATCATATTGTGGATATACTTTTGAAAATGTAGATGACTCCCCCTTCGAAAGAGGTAACGTCACAGAGCTACTCCTCTCCCCTGTCCTACAAATTGAATTTATGGAGCGAGGACGATCAGTCTTGTTTTAGCTGTGAGAGAGTTGACATCGGAAACCAAAATGTTCTATATATGTCCATTGTGCATGTACACTCTTGGCAGTTGGAATCAATGTGAGAATTGTACAAGTATTGATGACTATAGTGAAAAGTGTAAATTATGTAATCCTTGTAAATTACATAGAGGCTATGCAGTACAAATTAAAGGATGTAATTCATGTCTTGAGGAGGTGTGTGACTCACATCCTAGAGGGCACCTGTGCTCCAATTGTCGCTATGATAAATGTGATCAGTGGGAGAATACTTACCCCGCTATGATTGGAAAGAATCCCAAACTTGATTTCAGTTTATTTCTACGAGATTGGTATCGTCGTGAATTTAAATTAATCTGGGAAGATGAACCTGGTCTACGATTCAACTGTTGGGGTAATAAGACAATCTGGTTTCTAAGTCATCGCTGTGACGACACCACCTACTATGACTATAAACCAAGTGATTTTTATTCGACTGTGACGGACTGTGATTCGCCACTTGAAAACACTGTTTGTGATATTGCTTCAAATAGACAGATTGAAACTCGTGAATTTCATAATATGAATGCAAATAGTATAATTGACTCTACAAAGAGATATGACAAGAGTGAAGTTACATTGTACTGTAGAAAATGTGACCCTGACTTTGCAGTCAATCAAGATCAATATACAGTGAATCCAAATGATTTATCGGCATTAGTGGTTCACGACAGTTGTCTATACATCTAAGATGAAGAAATCTAAATTGATGATTTAAAGATATTGTTGTATATATATACATTTTATTAATAAACAAATTCACAAACATTTTTTAAGCACTTTACTCTTAGGGCACTGAAATCAATACTGTATAGGTCTGAGAGGATATTTTCCACTAGAAAGTCATTCAGACGGGTATTGACAACATACATGAGGAGAAACTGCTTGTTAGTATATCCATGACATCGGAACACAAAATATAGTAGTGCATGGAAGCCGCAGCTTTTAGTCGTTAGATCCTGCACCCTCTTTCTATTTTGAATAATATTTTTCCCACTGCTCTCAATATAGTTGCTGATGTGAGGTGTGTAGAATGTATAGGGTAGACCAAGAGGATCAAAAAATTTAATATTCTTATTTGTTTGAAAGATGCACAGCCACTGACCCGTCATCACAGTCGACGGACTGCTATCAAAAATGATTAAGGTATTGTTGACACTTGGAATTTTTACAAAAAAGTCCGAAGGTAGACAATAGGATTTGTACTGGGACATGTAGGGGTCCAAATTAAATACATTGATTATTTGACTGGTGTTCATGGTGCCAAGTCTAGTAGAACACTACCTTCGGGAGTGATTTCCCAATATGTTTCATATTGATTTAGTAAGACGAGGGCAATACTCTCCGCCAAGGGGTTGGAACATGTACACTCTAAACGTAAAGTCACTGTACGTACTCTACTCATATCCTGTGTGCCAGGCAAATCAAATACAATGATACCATGTGTTTTAGCAAACTTATCTTCGGTTATACCATTTTCAAATAGTTGCGAATCATGATCTAAGGTTTGCATGGTCAACTCGTACAATGTTCTATAGTATTTATCAAAAGATAGATTGTAGAGTGGGATGCCGTTTACTTTGCACACAAGAGATGAAAGTCCAAACATCTCGAATTTATGTGGACATTCTGTCCATGATCCTATTGCACCGGCGGTTTTTACAAATGCCAAAGCCAATTTCGACGGGATTTCACCATTGATAAAGGATGAATCGGTGAAAGTGCGTGATCCCACGGCAATATGACGTGAATTTGTGATTGTATGAGGAACAAGTAGTTTAATATTTGTGCCTGTGGCTCTCAGTTTTTCCTCGGCCAAAGCAACAGAACTCATAACCTGCTGTTTGCGCACTTGTAGTATTGCTGAGTTGAGGGAGAGACTTGCATCAGGATTGGCAGCAAGTTCCTTTCACAATATGAAATTGGATGGTGCAAGCGTTAATTTTATATCCACTTTAACATTGGGTGGCAGCCATTGGGGTATATTAAATATTTCATGACATATTTTTCCAACTAGATGTAATTCACTAGTTGTAGCATTTTTAAGCGCATCTGTACTATCAGTATTAGTAATATATTCATATCCATTTGAGGCGCCTCTCAATTCCTTGTGTGACTTGGGTGTCATCAACATGAATTGCATAGAGATTGCATATTTGGAGAGATTGTTGCTTGTGCTCACCAGCGTGCCATTGATGTAGACACTAATTTGACGAAATAAATTATGTAGTATACAATTTTCATAGGATATTCCATCGGCCCGAATCGGCCTTGTATTATCGGATTTCCGGACTTTCATTTGCAAATCTATAAATGTTGAAGACATGTCCATAAGGTAGTCTTCATTGGACTAAATTTGAAAGTGGATATTATCGGAGAGGGGTTGTTGTGGATAAAATTGTTCATAGTATCCATGCTTGACACTCACATCGACATTTTCGGCATTGAATAGAGTCAATGAGGCGGTGATTGTAGGTTGGGAATCCTTATGTGGTAGATAGGACATTTTAGGAGAAGAAATCTAGTTTCGATCTGACAATTCTATTCTTCCTGGGACTTCTGGTTACGCTACGTGTCAGCTTTTTCCTTCGTTTATTTGACAAAAGGGATGTCTTACGTTTCCGTCCTGAGCGGAGACTGATGAGGGATGCGTTGTTTCTTGACCTTTTTAAGCCTTTACCATTTTGTTTTAATTTCTCGCCAAGGGTTCGTGCACTGGACCTAAGATTTTTCGTAGCACTTTTTTTAAAATCCTTGCCAGAGCCCCAATCGTATAGTGTAGAGGATGCAAAATCTGTCGCAGCCGGTACAAGATATTTTCTAGCCAGTGGTAGTGAAGAGCGAAACAGCTTAGCAAACCAACTGCTAAGACCGTAGCCAGACATTGACGAGCGACCTTTGTAGTAGTCCATTCCATTGCCCTGGTGTCTCGGGCCAAGAGTATTAACATAGCAGTCAATATCAGGACAAGTGAATACCACATTTTTATTAGACATCTTGTAGTTGAATGATGGGTCGAAAATGACATGTAATCACAGACAACCTTTTTGAAATTGCTATTGGATCACTCAATTTTGTTCTTAGTGTTAACTGACAGAGTTCCAAATAGGAAGTGTTAACGGGGATATACTGAAGATGCTTTATATTGTAGTGATGAATATGTTCTTGATTGGTTTTTCGTTCAAGGACTCGTAGGAGGGGGACATTTGAATTACCAACCCGAGATGTTTCCACAAATGAAGCGTAGAGAAATGTACAGGTGTCTGTGGAGAAGGCAGGTGGGTAGTCAGCGAAAATGAAATGAGTGTTTTCCGCACTTTTGCCATTGATTATATTGAGTTTAAAACCAAGAATATCCTTTAGGTTATCATTGAGAATAACATTTTTGCTGTCAATGGGTGAACTAATGTAGATATTACCCTCCTCCTTTGAATAGTTGAAATGAAAAGCTCACTTTTTACGAGCGGAAATTCTTTTATTGATAGTACGACATAAATCATTCATACAGGTGAGTTCCTCGTAGGGTAATTCAATATATGGATAATCCATCCAATTGATTTTTTGAATTTGTTCTTGATTACCTGGTGGTGGCGGCCAATCATAGGGTCTAATTTTTATTTCATATTTACGATCCTTTTTCAGGATGTCATAGGTATTTTTGAGAATACAGTCGACAAGAGCCACTTCATACTTTCCGTCGTCGAATTTGATGGTTGGGGAGAGTTTCGACCAAAAATCACTTGTTCTATTCAGATCAGTGTCGAGAGGATCAGAAACATTGGACAATAAAGTCACATAGAAATCAATGGGCATTGTCAATATCTTCAGCACTGACCCAAGAATCAAAATCTGAGTTGTATCCTAGCAAGCGAACAAGCAACTGTCTCTGACCATGGTGTGTAAGACTCTTTAATATCTTTTCAATTTGATAACTTTCACTTGTGTTTCTAACTATTTTCAATTCATATTAATAAAAACCGCCGAGAATCTCATCATCTTTGGTGTCTCGCAGTCGTTAAGTTATGGGTATGGTGTCCAGGATTTTGGACACTTTAAAAAGTTAGGTGCTCCACAAATAAGTCCCCTTTTGGAAAATATTGGTGGTTCTATTAATTCGAACAGTATCACCAACATTGAATTTCTTCTTCTTCTTTTTCTCTTTTTCACCCTTGGAGTATTGATTTAGAAAATTATCAAATGCCTTTTCATTGTAGTGAAAATCCGTTGGTGTAGAGTTGTACAGAGATCTATGATTGTATATCTGCATGATTTTATCTAAATCATGAATAAAATCAGATGTATTTTTCAATGTACAATATCTTGAAATTAATAGACGAATCGTTCTTATTAATCGTTCAGCCAATGCAGCCTTTATAGGACTATGACTATGATAAAGTGTTGTAATATATTTCAAAAGTACTTTTGCAACATAAGGATTAATAAATTCACTACCACGATCCGATTGAATTTTTCTATACGAATCCTGTTGGAGAATACTTTCAATGGCCTGAGCAACTTCAACACCTCTCTTCGATCGCAATGGAATGGCATAGGCATAGCGACTAAAGACACTGATTGCCACTAGAATAGACTTGTAGGGCACATTGTGACGCTGTTGAAGTGCGTCTAAAGTTAAAAGATCCGTTTGCATTATATGCAGAGGGAAAAAGGCTTTAGTTTGTCGATAGTGTTTACTGCGAAGCCTGTGATTCCGATGTAGTGTGTAACTCGGTTCATTTTCTAGATAGTCTTGTACACTTTTAGGGCGAACACCCGTGACTTTGGAAAGAGTTTTGGGAGAACTTAAACTTCCCGCTTCGCCAATATTTTCATAGACACCTTTCAAAACTTCATCCATTTTGAGCGTAAACACGTAGTGTAATGTCCACTCCCCTTTTGCACACTGGTGGGCGAATCAATTCGTCTTCGCTTTTGAATAGCAGCCACAGGTGTTGTAAAATCATTGCTGCTGCTGCTGATAGTATTTTCAAATATTGAATCTTCTACTTCTTTTTTAAATGGTGTTGTTGGTGGTGGACTATATTATCATAGTGTCTTTAGAATTTGATTATGGCCAATAAGACTTTTGGGGAAGTTTATTGTACATATAAAGGTGTATAGATTATCGTCAAAGGATAAAAGTCCTTTACGATTCGTCACCATATCAAAAATTAAATCAACTAGATTATAACTTTTTCCCTGAATTATAATTCTTTTCCCTGTGTTCTCGACTTGAACCTGATCGCCAGTTTCCAACAAGAGATAAGATAATACTCTTTTACTCTGTTCTCGATAGGACAAAGGCAATAGGTTTCCAATTTTCAATACACTCGACTTCGAGTCCTTCCCCTGTGATGCTGCTGCAGAATCTTGAGGAGATGTTTCCTGTGGAGAGAGATCAATGACAGGCCTCTCACGAGAAGGTTTATTTTTATCCACACGTCGCAATGCATCTTGAAGTAAAAGTAGTTTTTTGTCATCGGCAATATTCTCATCATTAATGAATTTGCTTAGATTGTCTTCAAAATGTTCGATGGGCGAGAGGACAAGTTCAAATGGTGCCAATCTATATGGTTTAGTCATTCTCACTAGAGAAAAATGTCTACGAGTCCAGAAATTATTGTCAGTAAAATTGTGAAGAATTTAACACCTGCTTGAAGGAGTCGTGGTCTTTTTATATTTTTACAATATGTGTGTAAAGAACCGTCGCCGAACGTTTACACATTGTTGGTTGTCGTGTTTCTAAAAAAATAATGCCGTTTTAAAATTACATCAGTTAAAATTTAAAAAAGTTAAGATATTATATTAATGAAATCATTGTCAACCCCATGTTTGAGTATATCCTTCCTAAGCAACGGTTTTGAAGTGCTTGAAACGGAAAACAAATGCCGTTGTTCGTGTAGTTTCTTCAGTGTCATAATGTCAACTAATAGTCTTTTCTACTGTTCACCGGAAGATATACTGTAATTTCATTGTTGAAAATGTCGGTGACTACACGTAGATCCTCGGGAGTGCTCTGATTAATATCTAACAAATTGTAACCATAGGGCTTGCTAGTCGCCTGTGTGTACGCTGACAACATAATTTTTGGGGCGCGGGGTTTTATCGGATTTTTGAGTTTTCGGCGTGAGATCTAATCCCTCACGACTCGATAGATAATATAGACAGTGCAATTCAAAGCAAGGGTTCGCATACATTTGCTCTGATGAAACAGATTGTGTAGAACTAGGGTAACGGACATTCGTTCATGGTGGGAGCGAACGGTGAACAGTTGTAGCATTTCCTGTGAGAACTGTTCAATGGATTCAGCCAAATCATCGATAATCAACAAAGAGTTCAGTTCAATACTAGTTAACATATCTAGTCTCCGCATTATTGTTAGTTGTTATGTTGTGGATAGTGTTGTTGTTAGCTCGTATAACAAATTCCGAAGGATCAAGAAATAGTATATTTTTTTCTGCTTCTCCAAAAACATTTTACTGAACTATTTAATTATTTTATCTAATTTCTTTTTTTTACAATACATTGACTGTCCACACATAAACGATATGATGGGTGTTTTAAATTGATACATGCTGCTGCTGCTGGGGGGCAACAGTCTGACTACAACTAACTGTAAATCGTATGTGCTCAATGAATAATTATCAATAATTTTTCCCATGGATCTATCTATTCAAGAACAACAACAAAAAAACAATATTTCATGGCAGTATTTATTTCGACATTGCATGAAAACAAATATTTTTAGTCAACATGCATAACAATAGAAATAATAATAACACTTGTTCAATAAGAACAGTTGAGAAAATTTCTCCGGTGGCCAAAATAAAAACTCTATTTGCAGTCAACATGAACAGCACAGGGCAATTATAAAACTTTATAAAAAACAAATTTTTTTATTTAAAAAAAATTTATTTAAAATAAAAAAACACTTTTTTTTCAATAAAAAACAACAATTTTATGTACAACACTTTTTTTTTTCTTTTTTTTTTTTTTAACTTAAACACTTTTCTATACAATAACACTTTTTTTATACAACAGAAAAAACAGACACACACACACTTGGAAATTGCTAGTAGCACAGTTGAACATGATGAATTTAAAGGTGTGTGGGATCCCCCCCCCCCCGGGGACCGCGGGGCCGAAGGCCGGCCGGCTACGGGGAGGACCCCCCCCCCCCTGGGCGGCCGGGGGACAGGACCCCCCTCCCCCCGGGCGGCCGCGGGGCGAAAAAGAATAGTTGTCGTCACTGCGATGGCTGCTCCAGGTTAGGTTGGGTTAGTGGTTGGGTTAGTGCTTGGGTTAGATGAACAGGGGGAGTGGGTGGGTTAGTGCTTGGGTTAGATGAACAGGTTTAGTTAGGTTAATTTATGTAGAGGTTAGGTTAGGTGGTTATGGTTAGTTCAGATTAGGCTAATTTATCCAGACCAAGTTGATTGCGATATTCAATGCATTCAACTTGATCTGAAATATGGTAGTGGCCATGGGGCAGGACAGTCAAACCATTCTCGAGCACATAAACCTTGTCGGATATACACGACATTGCATTCTTCTCCACTCTCACAGTATAATTTCTATACTGTAGAGAGCGAATTGCAAGCACTTGTGCTCTCGGCACTAGGCTACTTTCTACACAGTCTCTGTACACGCTCATGTTAAAATTGCTCTTTACAAAATGTGTAGGCACCCCTTTACACGCCTTCTTTTCTTCTCCACTATGAGTGTCAACGCAATAAACTTTGTGGCCCGGGAACACCCCCCTGGATATCAAATTACCCCCTGTCTCTGATTTTTATTTTAATAATTGGTTGGGGGCTTGATGTTTCACCAGTTCTGGGTAGATTGTTTGATTCCAGTTGGTGGAATCACTCTACGAGCTGATGTGTTCCCCCCTTTGTAAATCACCCAATAAATCTTCAGTCCCATTTACCTTTAGCAGCAGATAATCTGTATCACCATAGTAAACTTGAACCTCCCCTCCCGTGGCCATTGCACCTTGCACACATTGTAAAAGAACGACAACATGAGCTTTTTTGAAATTTCTAGTACTGAACTACCGCCTGCGATATTCTTGTTCAGTACTACATTTCGCTTTCGTCTGTGTAGAAGAACCATGCCGGTCTCTATGCTCGTGAACGATGTAAAATTAGGGTCGGCTCTAATTCGTGCACACTCTAGAGGGTCAGTCACGACGTCACAGCGAGATCTATTACGTTCTCTCTCACACATTTTGCCAAACGCAGAATTTAGGATGAGCTTATACATTTCCTTCACCACCTTTGAATTTGCCCTAGAGCGTTTATCGACAAAAGTGTCGATAAAAGTTTTCAAGTAGGGTCGCTGATTGAACTGTAGGACCCGAGGTATTTTAGTGATCTGTAAACCGTTGTTCAGCAACCAGTGCAAAAGCACAAGGTGAACAACGATATTCTCTTTAGGGTCCAAATCAGCAATCAGTTTCTGTTTAGAGGGAGTCCAGTGCATCCCCATAACCTCAACCAATGAACGATTGTAGGGGCTCAGAGAGTCCCTGCTCACCGGCCGATTGATACAGGGAAAGACAAAATCTTTGACTGAGTCGTGAAGCGCCAGCGGAATGTGACCGTCAACTTCAAAGAACCATCCGTGTGGCCCGTTGTCCTCGACGGTTGTAATGTCGGGGACCTCACAAGGATTCTCAAGCCATTGATAGTTCCCACAAGGCAAAGAGTAGTTGGACATTGCCGAGGGGTACAACGACTTCATGTCCAAGAACACTGCAGTTGACTTTGCATTACTGCTGTTTTGTCCGCTCGGATCAGTTGACAAGACGCGGTCCCCGTGGAAAAAATACCCACCCCTCATTGAACGCTCTACAAAAAGGAGTTGATCTATTTCAGTGATTAGGCCTAGTTCCTCCCTGCTAATTTTATAAATTAAATCCATCACTAAATGGGGTGTAGAAAAATAATAGCCTATATCTAACCCGAACTCTTAATAGATCAGGTCTGTATTCTTGCAGACTATACCCAGCAGAGTTAAAGCGTCACTGGACAAGTACAGTCTAAAATAATTCCACCCATTTTTACAATTCTCCTTGGACCACACCTTCTTGGAAAACTCATACTCCTCGGCTGTGCATTCACTGTTGGTCAGTGAATTGTAAAAAGCTTCAATTGGAGGTAATTTCTCCTCGCTTAAGCGTGCGCCAGAGCAGTAATAATCGTATGCGTAGATACCTGTGCAGGTCAACAGGTCATACATTTCACTGTCTGGAAAGTGCTGTTTAAGCAAGGGAAAGCTATCAAAATTGTCGCTTTTTTTGCACTTGAATCAATTGACTCAATGCCTTGGGGAAAAAACTAAAGGAATCTAAAAACCTGATTTTATTCCAGCACGTACGCCCATTATCCACTGCCTGCCATTTCACCTCGAGAAGCAATAGCTTCTCGGCCGATTTGGGAATTATGTTATAGGTAAATGAACTATTTACCCATGGACAATCTACTCCCCCTCCCTCCCTGTGAATACGTGCCAGTCAGGTAAAATAAAATTTAAATCATAATTTTAATTATTAATAAAAACAGGGATAAAACAATTCTGGCTAACATTTAAATTACATGATTGATGCGCACCGGCCCGCACAGGCCGCCCTCCCGAGGATCGGGCCGGCCCTCCCGGGGCCTTAGCTCTGCCTTGCGCTCGCCACCCCCGTGGTCCTTTATCCCACGGATACCCCTCCGCAGTCACCTCCCCCTTCCCTCCCCCCAATTAGTTTTTATTTTTAATCACGAGACGCGCAACTGCAGACAACACCATTGGATAATTCGTATTTCTCACACGAGAAATATCAACATGAGCTGTGCCAATCAGATGTGTCAACGCCGTGGCCATGCAGTCCCACTCAGCCACTGTTTCAACTATTTCTCCCCACTGCATGGTTTTAGAATTGTCTCTTTGTGCATGTGAGTAGGACACTGCAATGGCCAGATGTTCTTTGACTAGGTTTGGAAATTTGGGGTCATTCATTCCCACCAGCTTAGCCTCACAATCCAAAGATATTTTGTTGCACTGGAGAAGGGTATTTTGGAAATTTTTGAAACGTAGAATGGCCCTATCCCCTGACACCGTTTCCACTGTCTGGTAGCCGTGGTGGCTACAATGCCTCATGTGACCCCGTAGTTTTATTTCACTACGGACTTGTGACAAGCATGTTGGACAGTAGAAACGTACCCCTAGGTCCCTACCACCCCCCAGACCTCTAGTAAGGTCAGTGATCGGATTAAAATGACCGATTGTGTTTGGTTGACTAGGTGGTGTGTATAACATCCAAACCCAGTGTTTAACCAAATCAACTGAGGGACCCCTTACGGGGAAAACCACACCCTTCTTTTTTGAACGAGTTCCATCTTCAAATTCGGTTTCGTATTGTACCACAGTAACGCCGATATTTAAATGGGCATTAGCCCTTTCAAAAATATCAATAGATCGAAGCGTTACTGGGTATTTTCCCTTTAGGCATGAAAAATCTACACCTGGGAAACGGACCCGTCCTTCCCATGTACAGCCCATACGTCTAAAGTCTTCTGGCTAGCGCCCCGATCTAGAGGCTCGAATGCTGATATAATGAAAGCATATCGGAAACCCATATGACCTGTTACAAAACAGATCTTCTGGACACCATGGAAACCCCCTCGATCAGGAGTATATTTTAAAACTACTGACCTTTGCCCACCTGCCCCCCCTCTTAAAAAAAAATATTTATTAATTTTAAAAATATTTAAACTTAAATTTTAAATAACTAAAAATACTGAGCCACTACCATGTTCATTAAAGTTATCTAGATGCGGTATAATTTGATTGATCCAATCCATAAAAGCACCCTCAAAATTTTATAAATTTGAATAAAACAAACGCATCTCGGAATGTATAAAATGATAGTAAACCTCGCTTTTTCCCTCATTCAAATAAAAAACCTTTAAAACAATGTACACCTTAATTGAATCCCTACCCCCCCACACTTGAAGTTGGTTCTCCAGTAGTGCAATAATTTTATATACATAGCTGTGTACATTTTCTATAGGGTCAAAGACAAAATTACCACACAAAAGCGAATTAAAAGGGTCACCAAACATTGCAGTGAAAACAACTATATGATTTAAAATTCTGTTGGACAGCTGAAAGTCTGGGAGAGTTGTACCCCCCTCCCCCGCGGGGATATTACCCCCTCCCCCCAGCGGGTCAACAAAATCAGGCGAATTCTCCACCTCCGTGGTTTGTAGTGGAGTCGTTAGGGTATCGGAGGTTGGAGGGTTCCCTGTAAAATCATTTAAAATTTTCACATTATTCGGGCTCAAGTCTCCCAGCTCAACAGCGCTATTATATACATTATTTAGAACATAGTCAATAAACTAAACAATATTAGATGGTACATCAATGGACTTGATAATATCGTGCCAGTCACTGATGGTTGAATTGTCCTGAAGGTTCAGTGCCCCTTCCTCATCTTCTTCACTGGATGGAGAGTAGGGGACCAATACACCGATCTATAAATGAATAATAGCTTATTTTCAAAGTGTTAAAATCAGCCCAACAGTTTTTAAATTTGGATTATTATTGCATAATAACACTTGGTTAATTCGACTGAAGATAATCTAAGATATGAAATAGAAGGCGAAACTTTGGTCGTTTTTTTTAACATTGTCAAAATATTTATTCTTTTTAAAGGAACTTTACCTACGTGCACCCCTGTGACGCTTTCCTGACCCCGGGCACTTACAACAACCCTTACCTGACCCCGGGCGCACCCCTGTGGCGCGGCCCTCGCCCGTGGCGCTTCTCGGTGTCGCTTCCCTGACCCGTGGCACATCTCTGTGTCGCTTCCCTGGCCCGTGGCGCATCTCGGTGTCGCTTCCCTGACCCGTGGCGCATCTCTGTGGCGCTTCCCTGGCCCGTGGCGCATCTCTGTGGCACTTCCCTGACCCATGGCGCTTCTCTGGGGTACTTCTCGGGGCCATGGCGCATCCGGGGGCACGATCCGGGCCCGGGGCAAAGCCTGGGTCGCGTCCCTGACCCGTGG